>NC_081536.1:27977687-27980187 GCF_030273125.1 Centropristis striata | reverse complement strand
TTTTGTCATTTTTAGTTTTTTTCATTTCACCTTTTTTTTCTCATTCTGACTATATTCTCGTTATTTTGACTTTTTGTCCTCATATATATATACATATAGACAGTTCTGTGCAAAAGTCTTAGGCAGTGTGAACAAATGCCTAGAAGAATTGATGCTGATTTGAAGGCAAAGGGTGATCAAATTCACTCACTTTGCATTTAGTTTTTGATTTAAAAAAATTCATCAATTCTATTTTTAAAAGCATTCTTATTTGACAGCATTTTTCCACACTAGCCTACAACCCTTGCGCAGTACTGTACATATATGTTCATGTATATATATATATAAATATATATATATAAAATAAGAAGCATATTATCACAAAAACTGTACATATATTTTGTCATTTTGACTTTTTTTCATGATTTTGACTTTTTTTGTCATTTTGACTTTTAATGATTTCAACTTTTTTGTCATTTTGACTTTTTTATCATGATTTCAACTTTTTTTGTCATTTTGACTTTTTATCATGATTTCAACTTTTTTGTCATTTTGACTTTTCATGATTTCAACTTTTTTGTCATTTTGACCTTTTTTCATTTCAACTTTTTTTTCTCATTCTGACTATATTCTCGTTATTTTGACTTTTTGTCCTCATATATATATACACTTACATATAGACAGTTCTGTGCAAAAGTCTTAGGCAGTGTGAACAAATGCCTAGAAGAATTGATGCTGATTTGCAGGCAAAGGGTAATCAAATTCACTCACTTTGCATTTCGTTTATGATTTAAAAAAATTCATCAATTCTATTTTTAAAAGCATTCTTATTTGACAGCATTTTTTCCACACTAGCCTAAAACCCTTGCGCAGTACTGTACATATATGTTCATGTATATATATATGAAACAAGAAGCATATTATGACAAAAACTGTACATATATTTTGTAATTTTGACTTTTCATGATTTCAACTTTTTTGTGATTTTGACTTTTTTTCATTTCAACTTTTTTTTCTCATTCTGACTATATTCTCGTTATTTTGACTTTTTGTCCTCATATATATATACACATACATATAGACAGTTCTGTGCAAAAGTCTTAGGCAGTGTGAACAAATGCCTGGAAGAATTGATGCTGATTTGAAGGCAAAGGGTGATCAAATTCACTCACTTTGTATTTAGTTTTTGATTTAAAAAAATTAATCAATTCTATTTTTAAAAGCATTCTTATTTGACAGAATTTTTCCACACTAGCCTACAACCCTTGCGCAGTACTGTACATATATGTTCATGTATATATATATATAAATATATATATATAAAATGAGAAGCATATTATCACAAAAACTGTACATATATTTTGTCATTTTGACTTTTTTTCATGATTTCAACTTTTTTGTCATTTTGACTTTTCATGATTTCAACTTTTTTGTCATTTTGACTTTTTTTCATTTCAACTTTTTTTTCTCATTCTGACTATATTCTTGTTATTTTGACTTTTTTTCCTCATATATTTATACATATATACAGTTCTGTGCAAAAGTCTTAGGCAGTGTGAACAAATGCCTAGAAGAATTGATGCTGATTTGAAGGCAAAGGGTGATCAAATTCACTCACTTTGCATTTAGTTTTTGATTATAAAAAATTCATCAATTCTATTTTTAAAAGCATTCTTTTTAGACAGCATTTTTTCCACACTCGCCTAAAACCCTTGCACAGTACTGTACATGTATGTTTATATATACATATATAACATGGAGCATATTATGACACTTCTCTCCAATGGACAAGGAAAAGCTCCAAAACAGTATAGTACAATTGAAGTTTTCCTTGGGAAGATAAACACAGGAGAGACCTTCTTCCAAGGCTTACAAGTGTCTTAACAGTGGAAATTACATACATTTCAAAAACAACAATGACATCAAATACAACTAAAACACATTATGACTTACCTGCTCTTTTTTTTTTGTCATTTTGACTTTTTTCATGATTTCAACTTTTGTCATTTCGACTTTTTTTCATTTCAACATTTTTTTTTTCATTCTGACTATATTCTCGTTATTTTGACTTTTTGTCCTCATATATATATACACATACATATAGACAGTTCTGTGCAAAAGTCTTAGGCAGTGTGAACAAATGCCTGGAAGAATTGATACTGATTTGAAGGCAAAGGGTGATCAAATTCACTCACTTTGTATTTAGTTTTTGATTTAAAAAAATTAATCAATTCTATTTTTAAAAGCATTCTTATTTGACAGAATTTTTCCACACTAGCCTACAACCCTTGCGCAGTACTGTACATATATGTTCATGTATATATATATATAAATATATATATATAAAATGAGAAGCATATTATCACAAAAACTGTACATATATTTTGTCATTTTGACTTTTTTTCATGATTTCAACTTTTTTGTCATTTTGACTTTTCATGATTTCAACTTTTTTGTCATTTTGACTTTTTTTCATTTCAACTTTTTTTTCTCATTCTGACTATATTCTTGTTATTTTGAC
>NC_081536.1:27800187-27967687 GCF_030273125.1 Centropristis striata | reverse complement strand
TCCTCATATATATATACACTTACATATAGACAGTTCTGTGCAAAAGTCTTAGGCAGTGTGAACAAATGCCTAGAAGAATTGATGCTGATTTGAAGGCAAAGGGTGATCAAATTCACTCACTTTGCATTTAGTTTTTGATTTTAAAAAATTCATCAATTCTATTTTTAAAAGCATTCTTATTTGACAGCATTTTTCCACACTAGCCTACAACCCTTGCGCAGTACTGCACATTTGTGTTCATGTATATATATATATAAATATATATATATAAAATAAGAAGCATATTATCACAAAAACTGTACATATATTTTGTCATTTTGACTTTTTTTCATGATTTCAACTTTTTTGTCATTTTGACTTTTCATGATTTCAACTTTTTTGTCATTTTGACTTTTTTTCATTTCAACTTTTTTTTCTCATTCTGACTATATTCTTGTTATTTTGACTTTTTTTCCTCATATATTTATACATATATACAGTTCTGTGCAACAGTCTTAGGCAGTGTGAACAAATGCCTAGAAGAATTGATGCTGATTTGAAGGCAAAGGGTGATCAGATTCACTCACTTTGCATTTAGTTTTTGATTTTAAAAAAATCATCAATTCTATTTTTAAAAGCATTCTTATTTGACAGCATTTTTCCACACTAGCCTACAACCCTTGCGCAGTACTGTATATATATGTTTATGTATATATATATATATAAATATATATATATATAAAATAAGAAGCATATTATCACAAAAACTGTACATATATTTTGTCATTTTGACTTTTTTTCATGATTTCAACTTTTTTTGTCATTTTGACTTTTCATGATTTCAACTTTTTTGTCATTTTGAGTTTTTTATCATGATTTCAACTTTTTTTGTCATTTTGACTTTTTGTGATTTCAACTTTTTTTTTCTCATTCTGACTATATTCTCGTTATTTTGACTTTTTGTCCTCATATATATATATACATATACATATAGACAGTTCCGTGCAAAAGTCTGAGGCAGTGTGAACAAATGCCTAGAAGAATTGATGCTGATTTGAAGGCAAAGGGTGATCAAATTCACTCACTTTGCATTTAGTTTTTGATTTAAAAAAATTCATCAATTCTATTTTTAAAAGCATTCTTATTTGACAGCATTTTTTCCACACTAGCCTAAAACCCTTGCGCAGCACCCTACATATATGTTTATGTGTATATATATATATATATATATATATAT
The DNA here is from genome assembly GCF_030273125.1 of Centropristis striata. Lineage (NCBI taxonomy): Eukaryota > Metazoa > Chordata > Actinopteri > Perciformes > Serranidae > Centropristis > Centropristis striata. Next base: position 27,966,471 of record NC_081536.1, on the reverse strand, counting down.
ATATATATATATATATATATATCACAAGAAGCATATTATGACACCTCTCTCCAATGGACAAGGAAAAGCTCCAAAACAGTTTAGTACAATTGAAGTTTTCCTTGGGAAGATAAACACAAGAGAGACCTTCTTCAAAGGCTTACGAGTGTCTTGACAGTGGAAATTACATACATTTCAAAACAACAATGACATAAAATAAAATTAAAACACATTATGATTTACCTGGTTTTTTTTTGTCATTTTGACTTTTTTATCATGATTTCAACTTTTTGTCATTCTGACTTTTTTTCATGATTTCAACTTTTTTTTGTCATTTTGACTTTTTTCATGATTTCAACTTTTTTCGTCATTCTGACTCTTTTTTTAATCATGATTTCAACTTCTTTTGTCATTCTGACTTTTTTTTCATGATTTCAACTTTTTTTGTCATTTTGACTTTTCATGATTTCAACTTTTTTTTCTCATTCTGACTATATTCTCGTTATTTTGACTTTTTTCCCTCATATATGTATATATATATATATATATATATATATGAGGGAAAAAAGTATGTATGTTCAGGTATATATATATATATATATATATATACCTGTACATACATATAGACAGTTCTGTGCAAAAGTCTTAGGCATTGTGAACAAATGCCTAGAAGAATTGATGCTGATTTGAAGGCAAAGGGTTATCAAATTCACTCACTTTGCATTTAGTTTTTGATTTAAAAAAATTTATCAATTCTATTTTTAAAAGTATTCTTATTTGACAGCATTTCTTCCACACCTGCCTAAAACCCTTGCGCAGTACTATATATATATCTTACCTTGTTAACAATATCACAAAAACAAACTTCCTAAAAGTGACCGTCACTTCAGCAAGAAACAAAATCCTCTAATGAGGAATATGAACAGCAGAAGGTGGTCTCTGCAGTTCATGGTGAGCAGATAAATAAAGATCCCTCACTATGTTAAACTGTTAGTGAACTTCAGGAGAGGACATACACCATCACCCAACAAATTCAGAGACAGAAACCTTGCACTGCAACACAGTAACCAAAATATGACATAACTTAATCTGAGCACGTCGATCCCTACCTCTTTCAGCGTTATATTCAGGACTCTGCACAGGGCTCTGGCAACATGCAGGAAAAAGGCTTCCACTTTCTCCTTGTGTCTCCTTGATCCACAGGTTTCACAAAGTAAATAAAAAACTACATAACATGTAAAAACTCTGAGTAGTATTTCCAATCCAAGCAGATCCACAGTGTGTCTGCCCAGTGGTCTGTCCAGTCTGTGGAGAGCTCACACTCTAAATAGACTCTAATAGACTTCAACTGTGTTTAAACAGACTGTCTGTGTGTTCTGTGTTCTAATTTATGTGCAGACATCAGAACACACGGAACCCTGAGACACAATAACACACACATCATCATTTCAAATCATAACATCATTTTCAAATCATAACATCATAGAGAGATATGTTTTGAAAGATTCATTTTATATGTCAAGGTGGATTTTCATTGTGAAAAATAAAATGTTTATAACAAGAAGCATATTATGACACCTCTCCCCAATGGACAAGTAAAAGTTCCAAAAAAGTTTAGTAAAATTGGATTTTTCCTTAAGATAAACACAAGAGAGACCTTCTTCCAAGGTTTACAAGTGTCTTGACAGTAAAAATGACAAACATTTCGGAAACAACAATGAAATAAAACCATTAAAATTAAATTAGATTAAATTAAATTAAGGCAAAGGGTGGTCACATTAAATACTGATTTTGATTTTTCTTCCGTCCACTCACTTTGCATTTTGTTTTTTGATAAAAATATCAATTCTGATTTGAAAGCATTCTTATTTTACAGCATTTTTTCCACACCTGCCTAAAACTTTTGGACAGTACTGTACATTTCAACAAAAAACACAAAAATGAAACCAAAAAAAATATAAAACTAAATAAAGATGCCTCTCATGACAAAAACTCAACCCAAAACCCTTTTAGTTTAGAGTTAAAATTGGAGTTTTCCTTTGGAAGAAACACACAGGAGAGACCTTATATCAGAAACTATGACAGCAAAACTTAATAAAAAGCATATTATGGCATTTCTATCCAGTGGGCAAGAAAAAGCTCCAAAATGTGAGTTAAAGTTGTGAAGAAAAACACACGAGAGATCTTCTTTTAATGCATGCAGGTATTAACAGCAACAATGACACAAATAATCATAACCTTGTTCACAATATCACAGAAACAAACTTCCTAACAGTGACTGTCACTTTAGATTCCTCATTAGTGGACTTGGGGATTTTGTTTCTTGCTAAACAGCACAATGTGGTCTCTGCAGTTAATATAAATAAATAAATAAAGATCCCTCACTATATTAAACTCTTAGTGGGCTCCAGGAGAGGACATACACCATCACCCAATAAATTCAGAGACAGAAACCTTGCACTGCAACACAGTAACCAAAACATGACATAACTTAGTCTGAGCACGTCGATCCCTACCTCTTTCAGCGTTATCTTCAGGACTCTGCACAGGGCTCTGGCAACATGCAGGAAAAAGGCTTCCACTTTCTCCTTGTGTCTCCTTGATCCACAGGTTTCACAAAGTAAATAAAAAACTACATAACATGTAAAAACTCTGAGTAGTATTTCCAATCCAAGCAGATCCACAGTGTGTCTGCCCAGTGGTCTGTCCAGTCTGTGGAGAGCTCACACTCTAAATAGACTCTAATAGACTTCAACTGTGTTTAAACAGACTGTCTGTGTGTTCTGTGTTCTAATTTATGTGCAGACATCAGAACACAGAACACACAGAACCCTGAGACACAATAACACACACATCATCATTTCAAATCATAACATCATTTTCAAATCATAACATTATAGAAAAATATGTTTTGAAAGATATATATATATAGATTATATATATATAATCTATATATATATATGAATTAAGTAAGTAATATAATTAAGTTTAGATGCTTACATCTAAAGAAAAAGTGGCATATTGCACCAGGAGTTCACACTTTCAAAGCCCCTTTGTCTTAATGTAAACAACCAGTACCTTCCTACCTTCGTGATTGATCTAAAACTAAAGCAGAGACATAGGAGTAGACATTAGCAGCGTTTTCTTGCACTGGAATAGAACTTCTGACCACAAAACAGCTAAGATAAGACATACTCTATCGTTTTGTGGATTTATTTTGCTACTCTTTCGGGGCTAGCTTGCCGAGTTTTCACTGCAAAGGTGATGAGACACATATCTCTATAAGCAGCGGAGTCCCTGGCTTGGACACCGTTTATGTGGTTTGGTTGAAGTGGTGACATTAGCAGAAGCACTAAAGTGGACTTGCCCTGTTTTTGAATTTTTGTTACATGCCCATTTGATTGCTCGGGGATTGAACTATGTTTTGTTTGGGTGGCAATGCTTGGTAGAGGCTTTTAGCTGAGTTTCTCCCCGACAATTTGGTGTGTTTCATGTTAGGATTGGTACTTCCTAACAGATGCGGATCATCTGTATTGTGAATGTATCTCATGCTACCTATACATCAGAAGACTTCTCAAGACAAGTGTTTATTATCAAGAATGTTTCCATGACTGTAGATGTAAAAATTACGAAAAAAGGACACCAAATTATCGAAATAGACACAAATTGAAATTGGAGTGGTCCAGTCTGAGCCCAGATCTCAATCCAATAGAGATGCTGTGGAATGACCTAAAGAGAGCCGTTCACACCAGACATCCTAAGAATATGGCTGAACTGAAGCAGTTCTGTCAGGAAGAATGGTCTGAAATTCCTCCTGAACGTTGTTCAGGTCTGATCAGCAGCTATCAGAAGTGTTTGGTTGAGGTTATTGCTGCCAAAGGAGGTTCGGCCAGGTTCACTTACGTTTTCCACCATCACTATAAATGTTTAATGGATGTGTTCTATAAAAACATGACATATAATTGTTTGCATGGTATTAGGTTAAGCATGTTGTGTTTGTCTATACTTGGGACTTAGATGCAGATCAGATCACATTTTATGACAAATTAATGCAGAAAACCAGGTAATTTCAAAGAGTTCACATACTTTTTCTTGCAACTGTATCTATTAACACATCTGCCAAATGTGGTGCTTTTATCACAAAATGAATATTTTTTTGATATATTAAACATAATTCTGGAAGCCCTTCACGATGCTGTGATTAACCTAGAGGTCACAGTAGCTCATTTTATACAGTGAGGTCAAGATTCAAGAAATTCTCTCATGGGCTCTTATGGGGACTGACATCATCCGACATGAATTAAAGTAAGCTCACTGAAACCATAAGGGTCTCAGCTTTCCAGTGATAGCTAATTTATGTAATTTTAAGTTTAGGGAGCCCAGTATGCACACACATTCAAAGACAGTGTGCAAAAAATAAAATGTTAATTCATGAGAAAAACATTGTGGTTTTTGCCTTAAACTGCATGTTATCATCATAAAGTAGGCCCCTCCTTATGTCTGTAAAGAGGAGACTTGTGAGAACCCATAGAGCCCATTTTCATTCAGACATCATGATGTCAGAGGTCAAATGACCGCTCTGAAAATCGTCATGCCAAATTGCCTAGCAAAAAAAATAGCCTCACTTTCCACCGTATTACGTCAACTTCCCGATGTGGTATCCTGGCATGTTTTTACCAATGGATTCTTTAGATCTTCTACTTTCATAAGATAGATGTGAAAATTAAACCCACTACAGCCCTGTCAGCCCGCCAGCTGGCCGATGAGCCCAATGTACCGCAGGCGGATCATCAGAATGCGAAGGGGTTCCATTTATTACTGTAACATGAGGCAATCTCAACATTTTGTTGCATTTTCTTTAATTTGTTATTCTTTTACATTGTCAAAAAACATATTTTCACTTGAATTTTTATGTAATTAATATTTGTGGTGTTGTAAACAAGTAAACAGCAGCTTGGAGGCGGCCCAGGTTCTATCTGCTTGTAACAGCCAGCCACCATTTTGAAAATGGCCATCAGAATGGAAATATGAGATGGCCCAATATCCAGTCTTTTTCTAAATATATTAAGCTATATGTGTACCATATGTGGTGCTTTTATCAAAAAATGAACAATAGGTTAGCTATGCCGCCCCACTATCTATCTATCTTTCTTTCTTTCTTTCTTTCTTTCTTTCTTTCTTTTCCTTAAGTTGAGGATCAGAAATATTAAAAAATGTAACCAAAGTAACTAAAAACCAAAGTAACTAAGTACAAAAGTAGCATTATACTAAAGTAACTAAGCACAAAAGTAACTAAAAACCAAAGTAAATAAGTACCAAAGTAACTTAGTACAAAAGTAACTATAAACCAAAGTAACTAAGTACAAAAGTAACTTCATACTAAAGTAACTAAGTACCATAAAATTCAAGCCAAGTACTTAATACTAAGCTAAGTACAAAGGTAACTAAATACCACAGTAAGTAAGTACCAAAGTAACTAAAAACCAATGTAACTTTAAACTAAAGTAACTGTGATGATCCCCTCCCCCTCTGTGTGTTGTGGCATGCATTTCTCTCTCTTCCTGGGTAAGAGGAGCCACAAGTCCTTCCACTCCTCCTGTCTCCAGAGTGCTGAAGGAACACCTGAATCCAGTCACAATACCTGCTGAGGCTACATAGAGGAGCTGAGGTCTCAGCTCGCTTTCTCCTCCACAGCCACCACCTTTGTTACTTACTTTCAGCTTATACACCTGCATTTCATCACATCACATGCATGCACACACCTCAACACTGATATACTGATTCACATAATTGACTTTCTTTGTATTGTTTTAATTTAACCAAATAAACATTTGTTACTCATAAATTGAAGACATGTGTGGTCTCCCTTGTTTTGTCACGTGCTATGAGCCTGTTCAGGACAGTAACCAAGTTCAAAGGTAACGAAATACCCAGGAAGCTCAGATCTCTGGACATCTGTAGTAAGATGCTGCAGATGTTTTATCAGCCTGTGGTGGTAGTGTGTTGTTTTATGCTGCAGTCTGCTGGGGAGGCAGCATCAGACACAGAGATGAAGGCGGTTGGACAGACTGGTCTAAAGAGCTGGTTCTGTGGTTGGAGCCAGGTTGGACACACTGGAGGAGGTGGTGGAGAGATGACCTGTCAACATGTTCCAGGCCATCCTGAAATACCCAGATCATCCGCTACACCAGGGATGGGCAACTGGAGGCCCGGGGGCCGCATACGGCCCGCATCCTCACTTGAAGTGGCCCTCAGTACAACTACATGCATTTGAGCATGAAATATTAAAAGTGCAGTGTAAAAATGCATAAAATTACTTCTTGCAATTAATGTTGGTCTGCTGTTCTTGGACTGAAAAAAAAATATCACAGTAAGAGGTTATTTTTTATTTGCTTCAAACCTTGTGTATTCCTGTTTATACTGTTAAACATGCATTTGAATATGAAAAATGTTAAGTTACTGCACTGTAAACAAATTTAAAATTGCAGTTTCATCATATCTGGTTAAGGGCACGGTCCTATATGTGGCCCTGTGGTAGTGCCGATGAAAAATTGTGGCCCCCTCCAGCATTTAAGTTGCCCATCCCTGAGCTACACAAAACCTTTATGGAGCAAAAAACAGCAGTGGACAACTCCTCTCTGCGTTGCAGGACAGAGGATCTTTTGTATCTCTCCATCCTGCAGCAGAGATCCTTCTCTCCTACAGCCATCAGGCTGTCTCATTCTTCCAGAGATTCTACGACTAACTGAATTTCCCCTCGGGGATAAATAAAGTCATTTTGATTTTCATTTGATTTTGAAGTAACTAAGTATCAAAGCAACTAAATACCAAAATAACTAAATACTAAAGTAACTAAATACCAAAATAACTTAGTACCCAAGTAACAAAGTACCAAAGTAAATAAGTATAGTCTTTTGGTCATAGTGTAGTTTGTTCAAAAATGCAAGAAAATGCCTTAAGAAAGCACTTTGAACATGGTCATGGCTCACCATAACCATCAGATCACTCCCTCATAATTAGAAGATTTTCCCCAAGGGCATCTGTAAGCTGTGATGGAAATTTCCATTCTTGTGACCATTCTTTTGTAACAGATCCGTCACTGACCGTGTAGTCTGTAGAAGCTTGTTAATCTGTATGATGCATCATTGCATCAGGGGATTCATGCAGAATCTACTGTGACTTTACGTCTCTACGAACAGCTTCCTGTTTATCTCTTCTTGGTCAATAAGACAGGACAAGATAAGATGCTGCTTTTGTGACAATCCCAAAAATGACTTTATTGCTTGTCATTGAGGCTCACTGCCTCAGCTCATTCATTGACTGTGCAGTGAGACCATCTGTAGATGCTGGGTTAAACTTAGACAGAAAGACAACTGACTTTGCTTTGTTCAAAAGAAATTACCACCAGATAGCTCAACTGCGGTTATCCTAAGTGAGGTAGTAAAGTCAATATCACAGATCAATAAAAGTACAAAACAAAACTGTGCAAGTAAAAGTCCTGCATTCAAAACTTTCAAGTAAAAATACAAAAGTATCAGCATCAAAATGTACTTAAAGTATCAAAAGTAAAAGTACTATTTTGCGGAATCACTCCACTCAGTTTGTTTTATTTCAAATATATTACTGTATTATAATTTTTGATGAATTTATGTAAGCAGCATTTTACTGTTGTCAAGGTAAGGCTATATATTATTATATAATAAAAATAAGGTTTATACTCCTGAATATAATAAACACAAAATAAGTAACATTTAAAAAAAATTTCCCTGAGATACTATTAGTCTGAATAGAATATAATTCTAATTTTCTTAGCATGGATCACAAGTCTAAACTCCTGGCTCACCAACAGAGTCTGCTTAAAATCTTGGCATCGTGATTGGTCATGTCGCAAAAAAGTCTTAAGCTCATGTTGCTAGGAGAGGTACTACATTCAGTGCGTTTAGATGCACAGTTTAATCGAGCTAGGCTAAAAACAATTGATTTTGCTGTCTATTCAGACTTCTGTCCGTGTCCAAGTTTACATGCAACTGACAAAATCGAATAACTGACAGGAACGTGTCCTCCTCCTCAACACTGGGTGGTGATATGCGTCGTTTCAGCGGGTTAATACGGCCCCCTTTCCGGTTGGCCTTAGTTTGACACTTTGCCAACTGGCTATTGTGACCGGCTAATGCTACCAGCTAATGCTACCAGCTAATGCTACCAGCTAATGCTACTGGTTACTGCAACCGTCTAATGCGACCGGCTAATGCTACTGGTTACTGCAACAGTCTAATGACTGGCTAATGCTACCGGTTACTGCTACAGGCTAATGCTACCGGCTAATACTACCAGTTAATGCTACTGGCTAATGCTACTGGTTACTGCAACCGGCTAATGCGACCGGCTACTGACCGGCTAATGGTAATGGTTACAGCGACCAGCTTATGAGAGCGGCTAATGTGCGACTGGCTTTCTTGAATGTTTTTGTTCTGGGGTCATATGCTAGCGCGGGGGATGGGGGGGTGGAGCATGCACACATGTGTTGTCTTGTCATACATGGCGGTGAAAATCCTATTCCAATTGCATTAGCCTATCTGGGTTTCTTAATCGGAGTCTGAAAACTCCGATATTAGTCGGACTGACACGTTTACATGCACTTCAGTTGTCCAGTTATAGTCAGATTAAGGCAATAATTTGTTTTTTTAAAGTGTCATGTAAACGTATTAAATGTTCTATTATTGTTACAGTACAATGTAGCATAAATAATTTTAACAAGTTGATTCCAACATCGGATCCGAGGCTCCATCATCCTTACAGAGAGGTTGCGCGTTGTGGTTTTTATTGTCACTGGAACCATCTGCTGGTATCCGTGTTTGTGGTGGCTGCTGGACTTTAACTTGAAACACGTCCCACTTCTCAGGTACAAGACCTTTGTTAAAGAGCAGAGAAGCCAAGTACGACACAAGCAATATAGTAGCAAACGCAATCAGCATACAGATAGTCCTGATAGGGGAATACTGAACATAGACACCGTCTTCGAGGATGCATCCTGGGAAATGAATGGCAGGTGGTATTTTTAGCAAAGGCTCTCCACACAGAAGTCTGAAAAAAAATCCCACCAGGAAACCCACGGTTGAACCGTAACCATTGGATATGTCGAAGAAAAGCACACAGACCAGCTGCGGGAACATCAAAATGTAGGCGATTTCTCCACCCAGGACCCAGAAGGCCATGACGCCTGTGTGCAGGAAGGTGAGCGATGTTCCAGCCAGGCCAAAAACAACCACAGCAATGCGAATCACCCACCGGATTTCGTTGTCTGAAGCCTACAGTAAAAAAAAAAAATAGAAAGGGCAAAACCGTTAGGCAAACAGCAGAAAACTTATTTTTTCAACCTTTCCAAACATCACATATTGAGTTTCCAAATATTTCTTTGTCATCCTGCATGATGATAAAATCATGGAAAAAGTTATTTTTCTTTAGAAATATCATGACTAAAATGTTTAGGTTTTGTTACAACAGAGAACCCACATATAAACTGGATTTAGGTCTGTGATTCTATTTCTTTTTCAATGTATCTTTATTTTACATCCCTTTCCATCTTTTCAGGAACTGCCAGTTTTGACAAACAGCAAATTTAAGAAAAGTTATCATTTTAGAACAGGTGTTTCCACTCATGATGCATGCTAGTTGATCCAACAAGTTTCGTTTGGATTTATGGACTGAATGCAGTCCATAAATCAATCATTGAAAATTCTGCCTCAATTTCTTGACTTCTGTGCCTTCAAGATGGAGGTCCTCTTTTTTCCCCTCCAAACAAAGACAAACGACCCCCACCATGGCCATGGCCATCTGCATATACCTGAGGTGTGACACCTCATTGGCTGTTTCTTCCAGGAAGTACAACTCCCAGGTTGAGACACAAAAGTCTCCTGCACCCATCGTCTCTTTCTCTTCTTCTCAACTCCTTCAAAGGGACAGCACTGCTGCTGTCCTGGTCTGATCTTCAAGGGATAGATCAGACAATTTCACACTCTCTCCAGCTCTAAAGGGACAAACCTGGCCTACAAGGCCCAGAGAACAAAGCCTGCAAGGCCCACAAACCAAATTTGAGCCGGTGCAAGATTACCTCTTCCAAATGCCTCAAGTTTCCTGCTTAAATAAATGGGAAATGTAGGATCCAGCAATTTTGGAGTGTGACCAATAAAGGGAATTAAAGCAAGGATAACTCATCCTCTGCTTCTTTGATTTTGACCTCTTTGTTTTCAGCATTCCTCTCGAATTTTTCTAACGTCATGGGGGTGCAAAACTTAAAGAGCACTTCCTTTAAGACAATGCTGACAGGGAGCATCGCTTGACAACACACAAGGAAACAATGACAAGGAAACAATGACAACTAGAAAATTTCCTCTGGGGAAATTCTGAAAGGGCAACGGGGGCTACTGCCGGTATGTGTACACTATGATGAGATTCTTAAGAGATTTCAAACTATGCCCCTTAACCTCAAAATGTGTGTGTGTGTGTGTGTGTGTGTGTGTGTGTGTGTGTGTGTGTGTAGCGAAAATCGCATAAAGTTACCTGTGTGTGTGTTTGAGGCATGTGTGAGGAGTGTGCGCGCTTACGCGCATGTGTGTGTGTGTGTGTGTGTGTGTATCTGTAACTGTAATCACATCAAACTGGCACCTGTTCCGGCTCAGTGGCAGCAGAGGTAGACAGACTGGAATTTCTGGCCTCGAACAGAAAGCAACAGAAAGCAATGGGACCAGTCAATTTCTGATAGCAAAATTGATCTAAATAAGCAGACACCCCTTACATCTCTTGGGTGCCCCCTGCTGGAGGCAATTTGTATCTGCAACCAGATACCCCTACACCACAGATGGATTTAGTTAATTTGTGTATATTGGACTTTTGGATGTCAAATGCAACATAATTTTTCATCTTGCAGCTGAATCTCTCTCGTTCTCCAACATAGGACACAGCCACCCAAACTCTTTCCCCCAGGACCCGTCGCATTTATTGCACCCAGATGTGAGAATATCATTGGTCAGTAGGACCTGAGACAACAGGGGTCTCCTGGTTATAAACCCAAGACTTCTAGCCTTAACTCTCTCTTTCCCGACTCTGGCCCTTTCCTACATGGACTACTTTCATGGTTTTCTATGCATCTGGTTCTGGACATAGCCACACAGAAGCTGCCTTACGATTTTGACTAGTTAACACACAGTTAACTACAGCAACAAGTTAGCCCAGAGACCAGGAGTCAACACCCAGCAACGGACTGGACCCAACAAGGAACCAACTTTTCAACCTTTCCCTGCTTTCCTCCAGCAAAGGATTCCAATGATTTGGTTTAATGTGTGTTATTGAGTAATACTGTTGTGATATCTGTGCATTAAAAAAATAGAGAATTTTTCACATCAGTAATATAATCAGTATTTCCATGAAAGTATGTGGTCCTTTGACTGGCAATACTTTTAATCAATGTTAATATTTTAATAAATTGCCATACTTTTAATCAAAACATCCCATGAAACCATTGTTTTTTTTGTTTATTTCAGCATTTTTAAGTTTAAGTTGCCTTGGAAATCGTTCTGAAAAATTACTGGAATTTATGGACCATTTGCAACTCCAGATAAACATTTACCTTGGTCTTGAGGTTCTTTTTGTAGATATTTGAGGAGAAGATGGAGGCTGCTGCCAGCAGGGCAGAGTCGGTGGACGACATTACGGCAGCAGCCACAGCTCCGATGCCGATGACAGAGATGTAGGGCGGGGTTAAGTGCTGCAGGGAGAGGGGTAAAATCAATCCGGTCTGACCTCGTTCAAACGGAGGCGGAGAACCATACGAGGTCTGGTTCCAGTCTGAAATACAGAAGAGGTACAAGATGAATCAGTCAGACTCATAGGTTTGGCCTTTGCACTGTGAAGCATTTCTAAAGTTATCAACCTGTTGATGCAGCAACTGCTCCGATGATCACTGGAGGAATTCCAAAAGTGGGGATGAGAAATGCTGCAGCGTAACATCGCAACTTAGCCGTGGCTGAGGAGGAGGCAGACAATGTCCTCTGGTGGAAGTCCTGGAAACCAAGGTCTCCTATACTCTATTCAACAGTATTAAAACACAGGTAGAGCAGTTATTCCACATTTAGTCATGCAACTTTCGCAGTCAAAAATAATGTCATTGTGTTTTTAAATACATTTTGGAAGAGAAATGCATTTTGGGGGAATACCAGAAATGCTTCTACCGTAGAAATTTGGCATGTCCAAGCAGGAAAACCACTTGGTACTGTACTTGCTAACTCGTTGGAGGAATTCACAGACACTTTGTGGTACAGAGCTATTCTTAGTGTTAGCACTGTCACCTTTTTTACAAGCTAAAACGACTGCTTTGAAAAGAAGTAATTTGCTACAAATGAATACAAAAAAGGGTGTGCTCTACAGTATGCAGATCGCACTGCAGTTATTAAGTGACAAGCTGAATATGGTTAACCCTGATTTTTGCAGCATCACACTGTAACTTCATCCTTAAAAAATCCAATTAATCACTCACCAAAACATTGACATATCGCAATAACTGAGAACACAACAACTTTATTATGCTTTCAGTCACAACGTCTGCCCCAGTTGTTTTTGTTTTGCTGCTTCCAGCCACTTCTCATTTTTCACCTGCCCCATATACCTGACTCCAACATCCACTTGATTGTCAAAATTTTTGAATCTCTTTTTGTTCCATTGCATCATTCTTGAAAAATCTCTGCTCATAAGATGCATTTTAATATCTTACCAGTAGCAAGAAGATATCGATCCACTTCCAGGCTTTGTCTGCAGTTATAGTGCCAACCCATGGGGGCTGGAAGGTGTGGTTGAAAGATGTGGTGGTAATATCAACAGTGGTGGGATTCATGAGGAGGAAAGGGATGCAAAGCCACTGAGAAGAGAGAGATCCACCATTAATACACACAGGGAGGTAAAGCTCCATGCCCCTGCCCACCTCTAAAGTCTCATAAAACTAGAATAATTTATACCTAGTTAACTCAATATAAAGGCACACCACTGCTTTCAGCCACAAGTTAGTTTAAACGATCACACTCTGTAATTTTCAGCCTGTGAAACAGTTATATAATGTCCTCTATCTGTGGCTTAGAAGCCAGAGGAAATAACCCCTGAACCTGATTTAACAAGGTCTTAAATAAATGGGAAATGTAGGATCCAGCAATTTTGGAGTGTGACCAATAAAGGGAATTAAAGCAAGTTCAACTCATCCTCTGCTTCTTTGATTTTGTCAATATTCACATGACAATGGGCTACAGTTGGATTTACCGAGGTGACAAAAATGAGGATGAGCTGTATGACGTCTGTGTAGGCCACAGAGTAGAGACCTCCCAGCAGTGTGTAGGTGATGGCGACAGCAGCAGAGATCCAGATGCACACAGCGTAGGACAAATCCAGGATCACGCTCATGGTTAGTCCTATAAAAAAAACAAATGCAGTTGCCATTCACACTCAAAATACACACAAATGGTATACACACACATGCATGCAGAGTCTTTAACATGTCAATGATCAGCAATGATCCACACTTTGCAAACCAGGACACAAACCAAAGTTTAATTAATTAAAAAAATGCTGCAGTATTTAACTGAGAAAGTAAACTATTACAAATGCTGAAATGATTTATACTCACACAGGAGACATGTTTATACAGATAAAGTACACTACCGCTCAAAAGTTTGGGGTCACTTAGAAATGTCCTTATTTTTGAAAGAAAAGCACAATTTATAATTTTTTTTAAATAACAGACATTGTTAATGTGGTAAATGAAACGGCTGATTTTGTTATGGGATATCTATTATATATTGTCAGCAACCATCACTCCTGTGTTCCAGTGGCACATTGTGATAATCCACGCTTATAGTGTTAAAAGGCTGATTGATCATTAAAACTGTTTTGTGCTGATTTGAGAAGCAATAAAATGACCCTTCCTCAGGCTAGTTGAGTATCTAGAGGTAAAGTTGGAGATTTGTACAGGTTAAAATGATTATTTCTACACTGTAAGGAATGTCTGTAGATTTTACGGTGAAAAACTGCTAAATCATGATAGTAAAAGACCGTAAAATAATAAATGTGTGAAACACCGTAACTGTATATATTAGCCAAAACAGTGTTTTTTTTTTGTTTTTTTTATAAATTACTCCACTGTAAAATACACTGGCACTGTGTTTGGAACAAAAGACACAAAATTACTAAAAAAGGATGTAAAATGATTTTTTTTAAAAAGACACGAAATTGCCAAAAAATTATGTAAAATGAATTAAAAAAGTCACAAAATTACTGAAAATGGACGTGAAATGAATTTAAAAGAAAGACACACAATTACCAAAAAGGATGTAAAATGAATTCTAAAAAAGACACAGAAAATTACTAAATTTTTTTACAGTTTTTAGAAAAAAATACATTACTCTACTGTAAAATACACTGGCACCTTGTTTGTAACAAAAATATTCTGTAATATATATACAAGCCATCACTGTAATTTTTACGTCTATTTTTTGTAAAAATGATATTTCTCACTAAATGTACTAAGCACATCTAACAGAAATATACTGTAATATTTAATGGTAAAATCTTTAATTCATGCAGCATTTATAAAGCATTTTCTAGTCAATTATATGGCAGAACAACGTTACTTTTGATGGAAGAACTTTACATTTTTTACAGTAAAATATGGAATAAAATGGCAATCTTAAACGGGAAATCAACAGTGCTAATATCATTTTACCGTAATATTAGAAAAATTGCACTGTATTTATTACGGTAAAGTTCAGGCAACCATAGCTGCCGTTTTTTACCGTAAAAACAAGTTTTTTTTTTACAGTGTACCCTTGTCAATGTCTTTAGTATATTTTTGATTCTTTTTTAATTTTGAGACATTTTAATATTTCATTTCATTTTCATTTCATATGTATTAGGGTTGTCAAAAGTATCGATAGTCAAAAAAGTATCGATACTAAAACGTTGTATCCGGATACGATACTCATTTTCAAAAGTATCGAACTTCAAACTTGGCGAAAAATCTTAAGGACCGACACCCTTTACAGCCTTTACAGTGAATTTCGACAGGTTAGTGTCTTTCGTTTCAAACTGACCTTTTACTGATGTTATCGTGGCCGGTGGCTCCCATTAATGTTGCCCGTGTTATTATTAGCCATTAGCCGCAGCTAGCAATTAAAGGCTGACGTCGCGTTAATGATTATAAGCAACATAAATAAATAAATAAATCAGGCATGTAGTAGGCCCATATTACATTTATTGACACAGTGTCAGTATACACAAGCATAGAGTTAATGAGTTTACATAAATGTTGGTGACTGAAAAGTGTTATTTTCTCTCTTGAAGTCCCAGAATGAAGCAGAGAAAAGTCGACCTGCATCCAAACAGCAACACACACAGCTGAAAATAGTGTTCTAATTGTTATTGTTTATTATATTTATTTCTTTTTTGCACTACCTCAGACCTGGAGCTTGTTATCATAGTTGCAGTTTCTTTTTGCACAACTGTTTTTTTATTATGAATATTTAACCTGTGGTTCTGTTAATTTTGAAAAAAATGTAGAATTTTTCTTGTTAATAAAAATATTTCTGTTAAATTTTGGGGTCTTTGTTTTCATCCTTGTGGTATCGAAAATGGTATAGAGTATCGAATATTTTCCTGAGTATCGGTATAGGGTTGAAAATGTTAGTATCGTGACAACCCTAATATGTATGTAGTTTGACAAAAATGTTACCCAAGCTTATCAATGTTGATGTCACCCAAATAATTTCGGACAGCAGCGGTGCCAAAGACAGAAGTCCACACAGTCGGGTTCCATACTTGATCTGGAAAGGGTCCATCATGGTCACATACTTCTTGTTTCTCATCGGCTCAGCAAAGAAAAGACCGCCTGGAGGACAAAAACAAGAGAGTTATATTTCTGTTTACTCTGTAACATTAATCATTCATATATTTTTCTATCTCTTCATCCATCAACTCGTTCAAGCCACCTAACATAATGATTTGGGGGGTTTAACCCTCTGAACCCCAACAAGTTTTTTTGTTTTTTTTTCCCATTTTACTCACTGTGGCCTTGTTTTTTACTGCACTTAGCCTCATGGCTAGAAGTGGGAACAACTCAAACTGATAAATTATATTTTAAAAATTGTAATATATTTTAAAAATTTTAATACAATCTTATTTATATAAGTGTCCACAAGTGTCAACAAATATTGGGAAAAATTGTACTTTTTGAACACGTTTTAAACGACTCATGTAGAATAAACCTTGTTTTTAACAGGAACTTTTGTAACCTATGATCCATTCAAGGACACTTGCGCATTTCTGAATATGAAATATTTAAACATACTGGTCACAGTTAAGAGAAAGATAATGGTTTGAGGTAAAATACAGACGTTTGTTATGTACATAGTCATGTACCTTACATGAGTCAACAAACAATTTTGGTTTCACACAAACAGTCCTGTTTATTTGACCAGTCCCACTCCTCTTCTGCACACAAACTTTGTCGCTCTTTACTGCCTCATCTAACTGTCTCCTTCACTTCATTAACTACAGCCATAAGAGATGGACGCCACAGTAAATATGCTGCTTGCACTGCAAAAAAGGTGTGTCTAAAAACAAGATAAAAACATTAAATCTGAGGGAAATGATCTTGCTACATGGACAGATAATTTCACTTAAAAATATTTCTTAAATTAAGATTATTAAATCTAGAAAAAAGCATGTTGTATGGTTAAAATAAGAAATTAACTCTTAAAACAAGATAAATTAAAGCTGCAAACAGTGATGAACTGGCCCGAGCAGAGTTTATTTGTTTCTTACCAAGATAAAAAAAAACCTGTAGATTTAGATGTGTTAGATAATTTATCTTGTTTTAAGAGTTAATTTCTTATTTTAAGCGTTCAACATGCTTATTTCTAGATTTAATAATCTTAATTTAAGAAATATTGTCAAGTGAAATCATCTGTCCATGCAGCAAGATCATTTCCCTCAGATTGAGTGTGTTTATCCAACCCGTTCTCATTCCCAAAGCGTAATATACCGAAGATTTGTCACACCCCTAGACGTATCATACTGACGCAAAGGGTACCCTTCCACGTCTGTGTGAAACGCTCTGAGTTCTCAATTGACTCCAATATAAACCCGCTCGCGGCGCTGAGAAACGCTTAGAGCAGAAGCTACAGCCGTCTATTCACTCCAATAATATCCCGACCACGGCCCTCCATGACGCTGCGAGCGACAATCTGATTGGAGAACCGAGGACCCTGTGCAAGGAAGTATTTTTCTCCCTATTTTAAGGATTTCTTTTAATGACATCGTCAACATTTCTCAACACAAACACATCAAAGTCTCACTGATAATTCAACAATAAAATAGCTTCATGTTGTGGCTCTCAGTATCATTTTTTCTCCTTCAATTCTGAGAAATAAACTGTTATTTGTTTGTTTTACTGGCGGACATTTCTCTCATTTTCAGTGAAAAAAAAATTAATATTTTGACTTTGTTTCTGCATAAAAATGGATTTTGATTACATTTCTAGCGAGAAATCTATGTTTTATTTTCTTAATATTCACTCAGTGAATGTACATAATCACTTTGTGGCGAAGATCTCACCAGAAAAAGACAATCCGCTGTGTTTTATTTTGAAATCTGTTTTATTTTGTAATCTACCGCGATCATACCGGATGTGGTCCTATCCTCCCGGATGTGCTGTGCGGTCTCATTGAATCGCGCTTCACTGTATTGGCCCGGACTCTGCTCTCCTGTTTTAGTTAAAATATCTTCATTAAACAAACATTGTTGTCTTTTTTTAGCATAGATAATATACATACAGTATTATTATTTATTAGACAGTGTGTGATATTCAATATATTGGGTAGAAATAGGTTTTCACAACCCTAATACGGAAGAACTGCAAAACGAGAGGTCTAGGGAGTTGTAGTTTTTTTTTTTAATAAAACAGGTTTTCCCCTAAAATTGGAAGTTGGAAATACTTAATTAGTGGCTTTCCAGGGGTTTGAGGGGATGTCAATCACATTTTTGGCATCAGAATTTAAATATTGTCTTGTTCAATGGGGGATTTGTTATTTTTTCAGCATATCCTAAAGCCCCCCCCACTCCCACCCCTTAGTGACTATGCTCACATTATAGTCCATGTCAACACCTTTCTATAACAGTAGGTCTCATGTCTGTAACCCTTTTTGTCTCTTAGTTATAATCATTTAAATTAAACCCCAGGGTTAAGGTTCAAAGGTCAATATCTCAAAGCAAGAATATTATAGAACCTTGAAATTGATATATGTTACTCTCCAGGCCAAGACCTTTCCGGTGATGTATTTGGTTTAGCTCTATGACAAAGTTTTATTTTTTTCAAACCTTGGAAATCTGCCATAACAGACTTAGATTCCCACAGCCCTTTGAGTGCTCTGAGTGCGAGATGTGAAAATGTGTTCTATAATATTCTTGCTTTGAGATATTGACCTTTGAACCTTAACCCTGGGGCATATTTAAATGATTATAACTAAGAGACAAAAATGGTTACAGACATGAGACCTACTGTTATAGAAAGGTGTTGACATGGACTATAATGTGAGCATAGTCACTAAGGGGTGGGAGTGGGGGGGCTTTAGGATATGTTGAAAAAATAACAAATCCCCCATTGAACAAGACAATATTTAAATTCTGATGCCAAAAATGTGATTGACATCCCCTCAAACCCCTGGAAAGCCACTAATTAAGTATTTCCAACTTCCAATTTTAGGGGAAAACCTGTTTTATTAAAAAAACTACAACTCCGTAGACCTCTCGTTTTGTAGTTCTTCCGTATTAGGGTTGTGAAAACCTATTTCTACCCAATATATCGAATATCACACACTGTCTAATAAATAATTATACTGTATGTATATTATCTATGCTAAAAAAAGACAACAATATTTGTTTAATGAAGATATTTTAACTAAAACAGGAGAGCAGAGTCCGGGCCAATACAGTGAAGCGCGATTCAATGAGACCGCACAGCACATCCGGGAGGATAGGACCACATCCGGTATGATCGCGGTAGATTACAAAATAAAACAGATTTCAAAATAAAACACAGCGGATCGTCTTTTTCTGGCGAGATCTTCGCCACAAAGTGATTATGTACATTCACTGAGTGAATATTAAGAAAATAAAACATATATTTCTCGCTAGAAATGTAATCAAAATCCATTTTTATGCAGAAACAAAGTCAAAATATTAATTTTTTTTCACTAAAAATGAGAGAAATGTCCGCCAGTAAAGCAAACAAATAAAAGTTTATTTCTCAGAATCGAAGGAGAAAAAAATGATACTGAGAGCCACAACATGAAGCTATTTTATTGTTGAATTATCAGTGAGACTTTGATGTGTTTGTGTTGAGAAATGTTGACGATGTCATTAAAAGAAATCCTTAAAATTGGGAGAAAAATACTTCCTTGCACAGGGTCCTCGGTTCTCCAATCAGATTGTCGCTCGCAGCGTCATGGAGGGCCGTGGTCGGGATATTATTGGAGTGAATAGACGGCTGTAGCTTCTGCTCTAAGCGTTTCTCAGCGCCGCGAGTGGGTTTATATTGGAGTCAATTGAGAACCCAGAGCGTTTCACACAGACGTGGAAGGGTACCCTTTGCGTCAGTATGATACGTCTAGGGGTGTGACAAATCGTCGGTATATTACGCTTTGGGAATGAGAACGGGTTGGTTTATCTTGTTTTTAGACACACCTTTTTTCCAGTGTAGAGATAACTATTTGTTTGTTTGTCTCTACACTGGTAAAAAGGTGTGTCTTTAAAAAATAGTGAACATGTTGACTTCATACTTGCCCATGTAAGTTAAATAACATAACATATGTAACACATGTACTTATAGCTACAGTTGGTACCTTTTAAAAATATTTTTTGACATATTTGTTGAAACGGTCACCTTACATGAGACAGAAAGACAGACAGAGTCTTCTCCCTCCTTCTATTTGTTTTCCATGACATTTTGAAGAATCCATGGCACCTGATCGAAAACAACCAACCAGAGCCGAGGAGTCTTCAAGTCAAACTGTGCAACGCTGAGCGATTACGATTCAAGATTCTGTTGCTGCACTGCCTATTTCTCGCCACAAATGTTTTCAGAAACTTCTGTTTCACTGTAAAATTTTCTGAAAACAGCAAACTTTATGATCAGAGTGCAGCTGCAGGAGGATGTCTCACTTTGCTTACATCGCATGCTTTACTTACATACCTAACAAAATTACAAATTTGAACCAAAACCATGATATTTTCCTAAACCTCACCAAGTATATGTTTCTATTCACAACATTAATGATGTGTTTTAAAACCATTGTACAATTTGCTGCAGGGCTGGGCAATATGATGCTACATATATTTTTACTTTATCATGATTTCATTCCTTCTATTGACACAAAGCATCAGTTTTTACAACCTGGTAACAAAGAAAAATTGAGTTGAAGTGTCAGTCGAGGTGTGAGCTGGGAAAGCAGTTGAATTGAAAGTCCGTAGGCATCGGCAGTTAAACGGCATGTTTAAAAAGAGAATCTTACCAAGAATGAAGGCTAATGTTGCTGCGAATGGCATCACCGCCCAAAGCATCCCAAACTTTGGATCGTACACGGTCTCTGCTGTGCCGATGATATAGGTCCCGCCCACCCAGGTAGCTGCATGATGCACACACACAGAACACAGAGTTTTATTTTCAAACCCATTGCAAATTGTTATTGCAATAGTCCTTGTAAATGTCCTGGAAGTGCAGAAAATGCCTGAGAGATAATCAGTGTACTTTGTTAACTGCGTTCACATTGATGTCACAGACTACAACCTCAACTAAACTGCTTTAATATTCATCATGCCTCATTCAAATTCATGTTTTAAACAAAAGTCATCTGACTTCCATTCAGGCGCTGACATCTGAATGCTCAGTTATTTTTTGTTTCTCTCAAACAACTTAATAGTCATCAATCACTCATTCACAAGGTTGTAATTACAATGGTATAAAAACATTGTGGTTGGATGGGTGGTCAACTTCACAGGAGACACCCACAGAGATATTTTAATACACTGATATAATGTAATACACTTCACCTTAAATACTCCTCAAACCTGTTGTGCCTCTGTGTGCAGAGGATAATCAACTTTTTACCTTTTAAAATGATTGAAGTTGATCCTTAGTAGACCGAAGTAATTTATTTATTATTATTATTATTATTATTATTTTAAATGATTGAAGTTGATCCTTAGTAGACCGAAGTAATTTATTTATTATTATTATTATTATTATTATTTTAAATTATTCAAGTTGATCCTTAGTAGACTGAAGTAATTTATTTATTATTATTATTATTGTAATTTTAAATGATTGAAGTTGATCCTTAGTAGACCGAAGTAATTTATTTATTATTATTATTATTATTATT
Organism: Centropristis striata; assembly: GCF_030273125.1. Taxonomy (NCBI): domain Eukaryota; kingdom Metazoa; phylum Chordata; class Actinopteri; order Perciformes; family Serranidae; genus Centropristis; species Centropristis striata. Next base: position 27,945,019 of record NC_081536.1, on the reverse strand, counting down.
ATTATTTTAAATGATTGAAGTTGATCCTTAGTAAACCGAAGTAATTTATATTTTTATTATTATTATTATTATTATTTTAAATTATTCAAGTTAATCCTTAGTAGACCAAAGTAATTTATTTATTTATTATTATTATTATTATTATTTTAAATGATTCAAGTTGATCCTTAGTAGACCGAAGTAATTTATTTATTATTATTATTATTATTATTATTATTATTATTATTATTATTATTATTATTATTATCATTTTAAATGATTGAAGTTGATCCTTAGTAGACCGAAGTAATCCGAAGTATAAAGTGTTTGTTTTTATGTATTTAACCAAAATTATAATTATTTTTATTGAGACATGTTCAGGCTCTCTTAAGGCTCTCTTAAGTTGTTCTTAATTCATTTAAAAGCACAATATTTCCAACAATGGAAACAAATAAATATACGTCAGAAAAATAAAAAGGCTACACATTTACCAAAACTTAAACAAAATGAACAATTTTGCAAATGTCTAAAAGAACACCTATTCCATCTCAAGGGAATAATAAAAGAGCAACTGCACCAGAACCATCATGCAATTCAAATGCAGCTCCTTTAAGAGGCTGTGAGCCTGCAGGATGCTGCAGCGCTGCACCAACGCTCACTCACCGGTTGTGGTGAAGATTCCCACCACCAAGCTGATCTCTCTGTTCCCCAGCAGAGCCATGTCTGCATGGTTTGCCTGGGTCCTCTCTTTATCCCTTTTGGATTTGATGGAAGCCCAGATGCCAATCCCGAGCACCAGCACATAGAAAACGAGGGTGGCTAAGAGTCCCGGGATGTTGAGAGCCATGCTGACTGTCTAGGGGCAGCGCAGAAAACACAGTGCAGACAGCAACCAGGCAGCATGCACCTTCCCTCAGACACTGGTCAAACCTGATTTATTGTCAGTCTTTAAGGTGAGGGTGTGGATCTGCGGTGCCAACAGGGAAACAGCTTTATTTGCATTCTCTGTCATATAACAACACTATCTGATCACATGGAAGGCTAATATGTTTAAGAAAATGGTGAGGAAAAAATGCTCGCACTGCAAAAAAGGTGTGTCTAAAAACAAGATAAAAACACTAAATCTGAGGGAAATGATCTTGCTGCATGGACAGATAATTTCACTTGACAAGATTTCTTAAATTAAGATTGTTAAATCTAGAAATAAGCATGTTGAACGCTTAAAATAAGAAATTAACTCTTAAAACAAGATAAATTAAAGCTGCAAGCAGCGATGAACTGGCCCGAGCCGAGTGACCTGACAATGATTTGTTTCTTACCAAGATAACAAAACAACTTTAGATTTAGAAGTGTAAGATAATTTATCTTGTTTTAAGAGTTAATTTCTTATTTTAAGCATTCAACATGCTTATTTCTAGATTTAATAATCTAAATTTAAGAAATCTTGTCAAGTGAAATTATCTGTCCATGCAGCAAGATCATTTCCCTCAGATTTTTTTTTTAATCTTGTTTTTAGACACACCTTTTTTGCAGTGCATTAATACACATAATGCGCATACCTGGATAAGCTCTTAGGTTTTGTTACAGCACACACAATTCACAAAATGTTGGTGACTTTACAAAATGCATGTTACAAACATACATTTTGTTACTGTGCGTACACCTCCAAATCCCCTAAAATGTGTCGCTTTTTGTCATCTCAAAATTTCATTTTTAAACTTGAAAGAACTGCAAAATATTCTTAAAAAATGTTAAGTTTTCTACACTAAATGTGAAGTTGGAAATGTGATCATTATATTCATTTTTCTGTTAATGCAGATTGGTGTTAGAGATTAATAAAATTAGCAATGGTCTGCATTATGACCTTTAGTAAAATGCTGCTTAGAGGTGTATTTGGCAGGGCACACTTTATATTCCAGGCACAGCACACAGAAATAAGGAGTATCAACAGACAGGATATACTGATACCTCTTTGCACATAACTACATATTTGAGGCCAAGCAGATGAAAAACTGAAGCACTCTTTGTGCTCCAATTCAAGGCCACGGGCCCAGGTGGAGATAGATATTCATGAACACTAGACAAGATACAGAAGTGTGCTGTTAGCTTTTTTCTTCCACAGGGCGGTGGCCGGAAGCTGAAGCATCAACAGGCTACACTGTAAACAATTGTCTTGTAAATTAACAGTAAAATACTGGCAGCAGGGTTGCCAGCATTCTACTGTTAATTTTACAGTTCCCTTACTGTTATTTACTTTACAGTATGTTACTTTGATAAAACCACATCCTGAATTACAGTACAGTCCTGTATATCCTTGATTTGACAGTAAAATACTGATACTGCAAAAATAATCTAACAAATAAAACATAGAAATGATTAAAATGGATGTTCCAAGAGAGTTGGCTGAATGTCTCCTCTAGAAATACAGTTTTCCTTATTTTCTCAGCCTCACTGCTGTTGATTCTACCATAACTCCCAGAATGCAATGCTATGTATGGTATATTACAGTATTTTATGGGAAGGCAAACTACCTACAAATATTGCCCAGAATGCATTGTTTTCTACAGTATAATACCTTTTTAATGGAAAAAAGTATGTTACTGTCACAATTTGGCTGTTTTCTTACAGCAATTTGTTACAGGCTAGGACTAGCCTGCGTGCCAACAAAATAGGTGGACCGAGTCTAAACCATGGTGCTACCCCAACAGTTTTAACCAATCAGATAGTCACATTTACATTATAAAACTCTGTGTGAAAGTAAGTTAGGCATCCTTTTCTGGGAGGTGGTTACAGCTAACTGCTTAGCAGCCTGTGATTTCTGAACAGAGAAGGTCCATGTACATGTCACTCTTTCATTACTGTCTAAAATAAATAGGAGGATTTTACTCTCCTCTCATCTGTTCTGCAAAAAAAATGAACTCTAACATTGGTAAAAGAATGGGTTAACTGTGAAGTCTTACGGCATACCACTGGTGGTGCTCTTGGCCTGGGGCTTGTGTTTGCATCCCCCTCCCCTCTAACAACTGAAGTTTCTCAGACATTCTACACAGCACCTTGTCTCTTTGTTTCTTTGTCCTGCAGTACGACTTCTGTAAAGCTGCAGGACGGATTTTACCTGAAACTCTAAAACAAACAAACAAACAAACACATTTTGCCCGCAGAAAGGGCTTGACCTAATAATCTGAAGCAAAATGGAACTGCAAGTTCTGAATTAACTTGAGTTAATCTGAACTCATGACCCAGTTTTGGGGTTTTATTATTAAATGATGTTCTTATTAAGTTGTGTTCTGTACGACAGTGCTGTAAACTTCTTTCAAATTCAGTTGCTGGTCACTTGCTCTTCAAGATCGTTTGTTTTTTGTTGTTTAAATGCAGTACGACAGTTGTCAAAGCAAAAAAAGGGTGTGAATAAACAAACGTAGGTGTGTGACAGTAACTGTCTGTGACTTGCAAATGGCAAGCTTGTTTGACATTAAGACCTTTATTTTTAAATATGCATTTAACTCTAGCTTATCATGCACCCTCGGCTTTTTGTAGTTTTAGTCTTAATGCTGTCCCTTTCATCTAGTTTAATTTAATCATTACAGTTTGAGGGTTAATATTATGCTTTCTTTTTTGTAGTTTTTTGTTCTTGCACACTTTTTACTTCAACTATGCATTAAAGGTGTGATAAAATGTTGTTTTTTGCAGTTTGAAGCTGGCAGTGTTACTTATGTTTGATGTGTGTGTGTCGTGGCTCTGACACCTGCTGTTTTCGAATGCTGGTCAGAAGCTGGCAGTTCCTCTCCAGGTCCTGCAGGTCCAGCAGGTCCTTTAGGGCAACTGTTCTCAACCTTGGGGTCCCGAGATGATTTCTGGGGGTCGCCAAACCATTTTGTGTCTTTTTAGTCTTTTTGGTCACTTAATGTCTTTTTTTGGTCATTTTGTGTTTGTTTGGTTTTTTTTTTACTCATTTTGTGTCTTTTTTTTGTCATTTTGTGTCTTTTTTTTGTCATTTTGTGTTTGTTTGTTTTGTTTTTTTTACTCATTTTGTGTCTTTTTTGTTCCTTTTTGATTCCTTTTTTGGGTAATTTTGTGTCTTTTTTTGTCATTTTGTGTCTTTTTTGGTAATTTTGTTTCTTTTTGGGGTAATTTTGTGTCTTTTTTGGTCATTTTGTTTCTTTTTTGGGGTGATCTGAACTGTGCGTGTGAGATTCTGTTCAGTGAGCGGGGGTCGCGGACAACATGGATGTTAAATTGGGGGTCGCGACTCAAAAAGGTTGAGAACTACTGCTTTAGGGTGATCCTGCAGACACTGAGGAGGAGGAGGAGGATGTCGGTGATCGATCCTGCACTGATGAAGGCCTCACCTCACATATAGAGCATTGCATGGTCAGGCTCCCCTATATATTATTGAACTACTTCACCCATATCTGTCAGCTCGGTCTCTTAGGTCAAACACATCTTCTGTCTGTTCCACGTACCCATTTGAAAACACGTGGTGATCCATCATTTGAATATGTGGCACCCAAACTTTGGAACTCTCTGCCCCTCCCCCTACGGTCTGCTATTTCTGTCGACTCTTTTAAAAATCACTTTAAGACTTATCTTTTTAGACAGGCATTTGGATGACCACCATACATATTATTTTATATTTTTTATGTTTCATTGTGTTTAAAAATTAATCTAATTAATTAAAGGCTTTGTAATTAATCAATGGAAATGAATAACATTTTAATCGCATATAAATATTTGACCTAAGAACAGTGAGAAGTAATTTTTTTCACATGGATTTTTAGTATACCATTGAATAATGACTGAATACATAAGCTTAAGCAACAAAAATATTGTTTATTTTTGTTCAAGTCCAACAGACCAGTGCAATTGTTGCCATTAAGTGTAGCAATAGCTTATTTAGAAATATAGTACATTTCAGAAATTCAGGTAGCCTATAGGTAGGTAGACCTTCTGTAAACTAGAATACTTTGGTTTTTAAGTAAAACACAATCCACGCTAGCTACCACACTAGCTGCTAGCTGCTACATGTTTTGCATTGAGGTGATACTTGAGGCTGGATGTGCTGCGGTGATATGTGAATTCCTTGTTGTATAGCAACACAACCATGCTCTTATCGACGCTTCCATCCGTTGTATTTTTTGTAACTAAATGTCCCATCATCCATGATGGGCAAAAATAAGTGCGATTAAATGCGTACATTTTTTTAATGCGTTAATTTTTGTGTAATTAAAGCTCTTTGTGATTTTATCTGTGAAAAGTGCTATATAAATAAACTTTACTTACTTACTAACTTACTTACTTACTTACTTTACTTACTCACCTGAGCCTGTGTGTCAGGACCTGCACTAGAGCATGTGGAAACACACCTTTTAAAATAATAAGGGATTTGCAGGTTGTATCATGAAGCTGTTTAAGTAGGAGAGAAACCACCTCTGCAGAGTATGATGACAAACCGGACAGACATGCTGGCCAATGTATACTATATTTAGTTCCAACCACAGAGTGCTGCTGCTGCTGTAGTCTTAGTGATTCTTACTGCCTCTCTTTATAATGTTACTGGTATTGTGTGCTTCCTGCCTGTAGTTTGCACTGCGCTTCCAAAGCGCAGGTAGTTGGAGGCAAAATATTGTCGCAAAAAAGGACAAATCCTTGAAAAGAAAGGAAGAAAGAGAAAGAGGAGGAAACAAAAATGTGTGTGGCCGTTAATAGCAAATTAGCTAGTTAAGAGCAAGAGAAATGTGTCTTAACTGGCCGGTTAAATAGCATAGGCCAGTGGTTCTCAAATGGGGGTACGTGTACCCCTGGGGGTACGTGAAGGTACTCCAGGGGGTACGTGAGATTTTTTAAATATACATTTAAAAAGTAGCATCCATGCAAAAAAATAATTTAAAAATAATTATTTAATAAATATTGTCCCCCATACCAGGATGGTTGGACCCAACCTGTCATATGCCACCTGGCATCACCTGTCAATCACTTGAAAACTCAATGATGGAGTCGTGGTCGAAGCGTAGCAGTTATAGTTTTAAATGGTTACATGGTCACTGTTTTTACTACATTAGTTTGAATCACTACATTTTAGTGATGACAAATATTTGCAATAAATTTAGTCATCGATTATTATTATTTAATATTTTTGAAATAGTTGGGGTTTTTTTCAAATCTTTAAATTGTGTATGTTTATCAGTTCCAAAGTTTACTAAATCAGACACTGATGGCACACCACTCTTTTTTTTTTAACCAAAAATGCTTTGCCCTGGTTAGGGGGTACTTGGCTGGAAAAATATTTCACAGGGGGTACTACTGAAAAAAGGTTGAGAACCACTGGCATAGGCTACTTGTTGGAGCCATTCTCAGGGTTCACCTGAGTGGCGCTGCGGGGGCGCAAAAGGACATTTAAGGTGCCCACTAATTGTTACAGGTGTGGCGCACAAGAAGCCTTTGTTTTTTGACCGCAGGCTGGCGACTGGTTTGTTTTGGAGTTATTGGTTTATGTGCTTTTGTGCAAAAAAGAATAAACGGATTGGCATATCCAAAGGAAGCTTTTGCCTACAGAAGTATGATTGTGCTAAACTTCAATGGATCAAGTTATGGACACTCAAGGAGCAAGCCCAAACATCACGGCGAGGCCGCAAGTGCATAAAGGTGCGTCACCATAATAAAGTCAAAAAACACTTCTCTATGAGTTATGAACAAGAATGAATCCTAACGCACGACTCTCTAAGTAAAGCAAAGCAAGAAGAAGATCTGAAGACGCCCCAGTAGTGGAACGCCGAAGAGTCGCAAGTCCTCCAACAGATTTAATCCGATTGACTTCAAACTTGGTCAGTATCATCATAAGGCCTTTGGGAACAAAAGTTATCAAAACCTTCACTGACCGTCACACTATGTACACACAGTCATAGCGTCCCCTGCTGGCAACAGCAAGTAACATGTTTTACACCTACCACGAGCACAGTAGTAATTTGGTACACATAGGGACTCAGTCCCGTTCAGTCCTGCTTGCAGGCCTCGTTATAATTTATTCTTATTAAGTTGTGTTCTGTACAACAGTGCTGTAAACTTCTTTCAAATTCAGTTGCTGGTCACTTGCTCTTCAAGATCGCTTGTTTTTTGTTGTTTAAATGCAATACGACAAATGTCAAAGCAAAAATAAAAGGGTGTGAATAAACAAAGGCAGGTGTGTGACAGTAACTGTCTGTGACTTGCAGGTGGTAAACAATTAATTGTATTCAATACATGAAGCTGTTTCGTAATAAGGAGAGACACCACCTCTGCAGACTATGAAGACAAACCTGATGAAAAGATACACTTACCCCACACACCAATGTATACATTTTGTTCTGTATGAAGTGGATTATAGCTTATTAGAACCATAGAGTGCAAGCAACACAAAGAAGTCTGTTTCAGCTCTAAAAACATTAAATTTGTGCAGGTGTTGTGTCCAAAAACTTTAGAAAAGCTGCTGAATTATGAGGAGAAAATTGGCAATATCAGCATATTTTTCAATCAACAAAGTACACCATAAACCAAGCTAAAACATATGATATGAATGTTTAAATATGTGAATCTACAATATATAATAATCTTAAATTTGAACATATAATATTTCATTTTTCTTATGTTCCCTAAATTTCAAAACCAGATTTCCTTTGTGTTGCACAACAAATTGTGAACTGTGAAAACTAGAAATTTTGTCTTTTTCTCACCTTGGTCAGACTGCTATGGAAGAGGATTGGGATCAGGTAGGAGAATAAAATATTGAGGAGGAATTTTTTTTGTGCAGTTCAAGAAAAAAGTCGAAATGAAGAGAATAAAGTGAACTTTATCTGTAAAATTGTAAAGATGTTCACAGATCGGTTGTTCCCATGTTAATAAATCATCAGAGGAACATTGGTTTCTATCCCAACAGGTACTGCAGCTACAACCTGATTTTCATCAATGCTATAAAATGAGCAATAACCACAATATTTCAGGTCTAGTACGACTAAAATCCCCCGATACATAAATGAGATATTCTTGGTACAAGCTGCTACAACTATTGTTTTGGGAAAATCAGCTTTTATGTCGCTGATGTGAAATTTTTAGACATACTATATATTCTATCTCATTATTTAAAAGAAGAGAAAAAAATAAGAAAAACTAAATCCCAGTAAAAAAAATGGGCACTAACAAACATGTAGATTTGACTAAAATAAGAGGAAATGTGTTGATATATTGCTCCCTGCATGAGGCTCAGGGATTAACTCAAATAAATGTTACCTGAGAGATAAAATACTGCAGACAGAGAGAGAGAGAGAACTGTAGAAATCAGAAATCTCCACTTTATTGTCAGTCATTGTATCCAGAGGTCAAACAATGAGACACACCGCAAAAATAAATACAAATATCAATATTAAAAAATACATCTCTAAAAGGATGCTACAGCCATGTTAAAGATAAAATACACATTGTCAGAGTAGAAAATAGAATGATTTCAATCCTGATGTACATTTTTACAATCTTAGGTAGCAAGCTAGCAAATGAATGACACAAGCTGCATCCCAATGTCAAGGAAGGATCCTCAAATGGCTGGATTTGAAGGATTCTACGTCATCAACATCTGCCGAAGGACTGTCCCAAAGTCCAGGATCCTCCAGAGGACAGAGTCCTTCTTCTACCTTAATTCCAAGGATGCATGTGTGTATTCTCCATGCGCCCCGACTACCCATAAAGCATTGCACACACCGGTCTACCGGGAGATTTAAAAATGTCAAGCGAAGAAACAGCGACGCCGGTGACGCAATATGAATTTAAATATATACGTTTTTTAATTCACCACATAAGTTACAAAATTTGTGTTCAAGTCAAGCAAAACATATGCATGCCAGAATATTTAGCTAAAAGATAATAAACATCATCTTGATACATTGCAAGTTAAGTTAATTAATGCCGTCTCAGTCAGCTTAAGTTATTGTTAGTTCATATCCGTCAGATGATGATGTACTATGTGCAAAGTATACGTAGCCATGCCATTCAGAAAGTTATACATGTGTTTATTGTGTTAACAGGGACCGACAGTCAGCTATTATCTGTTATTTTTATTTCTACAAATATAACTTATTGTACTGTACTGTAAAATATTTTTTTAAAAACACAGAACACATCTCAATGGTGAGTTATGCGCTGCTGCTTTTATGAAACTAAGTCGTGTCTAAATTCAGCCAGGATCAATGAAGTATTCAGGCTTAATCCATTTTGTGGCTTTTACTTGATAAATCGTGGAGATTCAACCTTAAAGCATCTTCTTCCATTTTCACAAATATGTGTCAGAGTGCTGATGCCAAAGACACATCCATGTCGTGAACTGGTTTGAAATGGCGGTGCTGAATTTAAGCACGACGTCCAATTACGAAATGAAACACACCTGCACTCTGAAGGCTGTTCCATTTGTCCATTACACCAGTGAAAGGAAGGATTCTGGCCTCTAGAGGACCTGACTCCGAAGGAAGGAGCCTACCAAGGACGGACCCTTGACATTGGGATATAGCCACAGCCTCTCCAGGTAGATGTGATGATGAGGAATGATGTCACCTTCTTCACTCATCTTTATACTGTACATGCTGCGGGGTAGTGCAGGGCCAGCAGAGGTTTGATTCCTGTAAAAGAGTCATGAGTGTTCAGAATTCGTCTGTTAAAAGGAGAATCACTGAGAATATTATCCGGTGGGAGGTTTGAAGAAAAATAATGTGTTCACGATCCCAGTCAACCAAACTACATCCAAAAAATCTATACAGGTCTACAAAAGAGGTGTTAGTGCAGCAGGACAGGGCCGGATGATGGCAATTTCTTTTTCATCTCAAGATCCAGGTTGACGTGTAGTCTTATTAGATATGAAGTTTTCCTCATTCAGATATGTTCTCATTCTCCCATTTGTATTCTGTCTGGACTCAGTCCTTGATTTCTTCCTCTACGACTGCCTTGTCGTTCACCCTCGTCCCTTCTTCTTCGTCCCCTCTGTTGCCCGTCTCCGGTCCAGGACTCGGCGGCAGCAGCTCCACGTCCTTGGAGCTGCTTGTGCTCGCAGCTCTTGCGATCCTGGTGAGCGTCTGTTCGTAGGGCGAGGGCAGGTAGACCATGAGGAAGACGCCGTCGTTCATGTCCTGCTCGGAGCTGGAGCTTTGCATCTGGCTCTGGCCCCTGCTGCGCCGGATGGAGGACAGGAGCTCGCAGTTTCTCTCCGGGTCCTGCAGGTCCTCGAGGGCGATAACGTTGGCCAGTCCCAGCTTGCCGGTGAGGCTGAAGCCATGTCTGCGGCGCCAAAACAGGAAGCCGAGGACACTGAAGAGGAGGACGAGGACGAAGGAGACGGAGGCCACAGAGATGAAGGTGATGGATCCTGCACTGAGGAGGGCCTCACCTGAGCTTTGGCCCTGTGTGTCAGGAAGAAAATGACATTACCTGATTAATACACCATCATTTCATCACAAGTTGCACACTCTTACTTGTTCCGTGTATTAAACAATTACATTTTACAATTAACCTAAATGTATTGATTGAAACTGGCATAGCTGGTGTTATGTTGAGGAGGAAAATAAATAATTTTATAAATACATTTTTTTAATAAATAGTTTTAATAAAAATGCTTATTATCACATTTTTGCAGTATAAATGTGTTGATGTACAACACTGTCCTGAAGCGATAAACTTTGAAGCTCTCAGAGGAAATTAAATGAGATTAATGAAAATACATAAATACATTTACAATAAGAGAAGAAATTGTATATAATGTTCCTAAATTTTTTCTATTTTTGTTTAAATTTGTAATGCATAAAAAAATATGTTTTACTATGTTTAGTTGCTAATACTTAGTTTACTGCTTGTTTACTATTATTATCTTGCTATCCACTTTGCTGCTGTAATTCTGGAAATTTACCCGTTGTGGCACTAATGAAGGAAATCTTAAACTTAACTCTATGGAGTCTTGGGCTATTTTGTCCATTTTTGGATAATTTTCATCCTGCCTGTTGTACACACCACTTAAAAATGTTTAAATGCCATGTTGGTATATTTTTTTCAGCACAACCTCACCTATATGACTTAATAATAATTGATTTTTTATTATTTTTTTTTGTAATTTTGTGTCTTCTTCTGTGGTTTTTTTTGTTGTCATTTTGTGTCTTTTTTTAGTCATTTTGTGTCTTTTTTTTAGTCATTTTGTGTCTTTTTTTAGTCATTTTGTGTCTTTTTTTAGTCATTTTGTGTCTTTTTTTTAGTCATTTTGTGTCTTTTTTAGTCATTTTGTGTATTTTTGTGTCTTTTTTAGTCCTTTAGTCCAACATAAAATGTGATTTTGAATCTTTTTTTACTTTCAAAACACTATCATGCTCAATAAAGAATTGAAAATGTTGCAAATGTGAACAAAGGTTGCAAATATAACATATAAGAGGGTTACATCCAGTTCTATCATTTTATACTAAATATATTTGAGCTTGTCTCCAGTTTTACTTGGTATATCATCATCAAACTGAAACTGGCCTCATGGAGTTTACAGCCAGAACTTTAGAGGTAAATTTACAGTAGGGCTCCATGCTGCTTTGTTTTCTAGTCTGGATGTGATGAAGAAGTCTGGATTTGGAGCTTTTGGAGACTCCAGAGGGTTAATCTTAAAAGAAAATCACATTCATCAATAAAGGGAATCAGATAACATCTGGCCAACAGAGGGCGCTGTCAGTCAAAAACATCTGTTTGGCCTCTTTACATGAATTAATCTGCACCATCTGCACCAGCAACGCTGTAAGCATTAGTGGGAGCACACAGCCACGAGATACGATGCACGTTTGTGTTTAACTTCAATGCTGTGATCCGGATACAAGATAAATATCTGATAAAGATTTTAATCAAAATCCAGTCGTTTTGTTACATTTTGCGGTCGACTTTTGAGCTTTAAAATCAAACCTGAATTAACAGAGTAGAATAGAAGATAAAAATACATATCTGAACCACCTGAAAACTTAAAATTTTGCTCCAGGAGACTAAAATAAGAACTTGAAAAGATGAAAGTGTTTCCCGTTGGTTTTTTCACTTATACAAATAAATCAAAAATAATTTTAAATAATAATCATAATAAATTATTCACCCTCCACCAAAGAATATGCACTGATTTTCAGTTTTAAATCAACAACAGTTAGCCTTTAGCCTTTTACACAGGCGGCCCTTTCGGTTTTAATTTAATTTAATTTAACTTACAAAGTACATTAAATGCAGAGATTTTTCATTTTATTGTTTCAACTGTATGCATATTTTTCTGCCAATTTTCTTTTTCAGCATCATCAGTGAAGCATAAAAACAATGTAATAGAGACAAAAAGTATACATTAAAATGGTTCAGCGTTCAACAATCAGATAAGGACTTTATCTGGCATTTCAGATACCTTGTTATATAATCTCATTGGCTAAATGCCGTCAGTTGGCTGATATACTGTGGAAAGCCATGTGCATGTGCAAGCCAACATTTTGATCTTGCAGATTTCTGTCCTAAAAATCCTTCATTTTGCATCACTTCTCTGCTGGATTTATTATTTTACTACTGTTTTTTCTGATTTTCTTTCAGTTTTTTTCTGGTTTATTAGAATAATTGATTAACAACAGATTATTGACAATTACAGTAATAATTATTTTCATTTTATTTTATTTACAAATCATTTTAAAATCCAAATGAATATTTCAAATCATAATATACAGCAAAACATGATCTTGTAAAGAGGGCAACCCCAAAAGCTATCAGTAGCTTTTAAACGGGGGCACAGAACATCAAAATAACAATACAATATATTATGAAAAAGTATGAAAATAATAATTCCTATTTCTACCAGATTCCTATACCTACCCCCAAAGTAATTACATAAGTACAAAGAGTATAAAGTTTAATACTCTGGAGTCCATGAAAGCACCAGCACATTACTTCTTCTCTATTCTACTTCTTCATGACGTCACAATATAAAATTGAAGCAACGTTGACTTAAACTACATCCTAATTTTTGATTGATTGTGACAGTAAAAAGAAGAGATTTAATAAATTTAGTATAAAAAAGTAAAAAAAAAAAAAGAATTAGATGTAATCCTCATTTTATCCTCATTTATTATATTTGCAACCATTTTCAACATTTGGAAACTTTAACTCACATGTGATCTATGCACTTTATTCCTATGACTAAAACTAATTTGCACATGTATTCCAGGTACTTTATGTATTTGCACAGTTTTTTGCTTCCATGTGAAGTGATCTTACATATTTGACTTGATTTAAAATTCTTCATTGAGGATGAAAATGATAATTATCAGTTCATAAAGTTGAGGTTGTGCTGAGAAAACTGATACCAACATCGGCATGGTAAATATTTTTTAAGCGTCAGAATGAAAAGTATTCAATAACCGACAAAAAGACTCCAAAGGGTTGAACACAATGATAAAAACACATCAGACACTGGTACAGCCAAACAAAACACAGTGACCCAGGCTTGAGCTACACACATCTCAACAGTAATTTTTAATTAGTCCCTAAACAGCTGTGGGATGTGGATAAACTCACCGTTGTCTGTCTGTCAGTGGAGGGCAGAGCCGAGGGTCCAGGAGACCAGTCCAGATCGTCCCGGCCGGCCGGTCCAAACTTCATCCAACTGCTCTCCAGCAGAGACCGCATGGTGGACGGGTGGAGGATCTGAAGCCCAGCTGGGGGCCAGGGGGCTACAGGGGCTACAGGGGCCGAGAGAGATCTCAGAGGAGGTCTGCTTGACTGAGAGAGATGAGGAGGACCAGTCCGCTGTGAGCTCAGAGGGGCACTGACCACAGAGCTGAAGTGATCAGCCTGAAAAAATGACTGTGAGGGGGAGGAGGGAGTGAGAAACGAGGGCAGCAGACAGTCCGTTTGTCCAGCTGAGAGAAGACACGTCACTGGTGGTGATGGGAGGATTGACAGCTGCACAGAGCTGGTCAGCAGCACAACACTACTTTGTGTGTCAAAGATACAGGGTGGAGAGAATATGTGATCAGCTATTCAGAGCCACGGGGCCCTACGCAAAATTCAATTTTGGGGCCTTCTATTTCTGCCAATAATACTGATTGTTGATCATTCACACACCTGTTGTTTACATTATCCTATTGTCAGCCTGATATGTCTTCGCACATTTATGGGGGTGGCCCAGTTAATAACATAAATGATACCAATGCAGTAATAATAATACAAATAATACCAATGAATAAATGATGTCCAGGGTGTCACATATGGTTTTTAATCTCAAAATGTAGCACATTCAACTCGAAGAGTGAGCTAGGGTTGATTTACACAACAATCCAACTGGTAAAACATTGTATTTACTGTAAAAGTGTCATCTGGTTTATTATTTTTGACTTCAAAAAACATGCAAAACATGCGTTTTTTTCTCCTCTTCCTCTTTCTTTCCTCTGCTACTGAAGGATATGTCCTTTTTTGAGACATTGTTTTGCCTCCAACTACCTGCACTTGGATGAACAGTGCGCACTGCACGGCAGGAGGCAACGTTACCGCTGGAGCCTACTTTGACATTAAATAGAGGCAGTAAGAATCACTAGGCCGACATCATCAGCAGCAATCTGTTGACATACAATTGTGTTGTTGTACAATAATATATCTTTGATCATATAGAAAGCATCACTCATACATGAAAAATATTCAACAAAATATATACATATTTTTTGTTAATTGCTCTTGGGGACCCTCTTCTAGCCATGGGGCTCTAAGCAGTCGCAGCCATTTGACTGGTAAAAAAAAAAAGGTTAGATATTCATTTTTTATATATGGTTATATAGACTATGTAATGTGCTAACTTTAGATTTCCATATCAAGTTAACTAATTTACCTAATTCCTGTCCCTTATCTCTTCACTCAGAGAACCAAGGTTACAATGTAACCACACGTTCTGAGGAATCAAAGGCACATAACGGTCTATAATCCGGACTATAGGAGGTGTTGGAATACCAACAAGTCTGCAAACTTACATGGAAAAATAAATTGCTTTTCTGTGTAATGTCACAGTTACACAGTTTACAGTTTCCATTTCTGTTATGTTTTGTTTTCCTTTTTTTGTCTTTTATTCTAATTGCAGTTGTATTCTGTTCTGTATTTGCTCTATTTTAATTTTGAATGCAGCTTGGTCGATATTACACACATTGCACATTTCATTCTCCAATAATAGGAGAGGAGGTGTAATTTCTATAGGTTAAGTAGATTTTTGTACGATGTGAATCCTCTCCATTGATCTGTGAAGCACCTTGTTTCTTATTTAAAGCAGACATGAAATATATAATTAAAATGTAATCCTGTATGCATCTTCATCTTGAACTGTACCTGTATTTTACCTGTAACTGTAAGTGTTTACTGATAACCAAACATTTGTCAAGTTTAATCAACTAAAATTACACAGTTAAGGTTCTGGAATGATCATGGTATTGGCCAAAAGATATCAATGATAAATGGTGACAGCAGTATGAGGTGTCAAAGACAAAAACTTGTGAAATTATTCCACTACGGTAAAAGTCCTGCATCCAAAACTTACTGAAGCAAAAGTACACAATCATCAGCATCAAAATGACCTTAAAGTATCAAAAGTAAAAGTACTTGTTATGCAAAATATTGATGCATGTATGTAAGCAGCATTTTAATTTAGTAAAGATAGGGCTCATTTTAACCACTTAATATACCTCATTAAGTACATAGTACAAATTCCTCAGAATTGTACTGTCTTTGGGAGAGGACAGTTAGTATTCACACACTCGCAGTTTTCCTATAAATAGAAACACACATATGGGAGGTTTAAGTGTTTGTTACGGTGGCCCTGAGAGCTCACAGCGCTTCAACTTAAGAAAACACATGCAAATACACAAAACACAAGCAAATTGAGAAAACATCTTCATCAATTTGACAACACAAGCGCAGCATTTAAACTGCAAATAGACTGCAACACAACAGAAGTGTTTCCAGAGGACACTTAAGAGTGATGCACACGTCTGGACACGCTTGATATTATCATGTTATTTCAAGATTATTATAATCACGTTATTTCATGATAATTATATTTTCATGTTAAAACCATAGACTGTATAAAAAAGGTCAAAGCGTGATATATAGCGTTAGCCCACTAGCCCGTATCAATTACATTGCAGTTAAACAAATCAAATAAATGAATGATACATGTTTACGTTCGTCCCTCTCATTGGCAGAGAGTTGGTCTTCGTCTTGCTAGCCCGCTAACGCTAGCACGCTATCGATTGCCAGCTAACGTTAGCATGCTGTCGATCGACAGGAGCGTGTCTATGTTCCCCCGGGGTCGTATGTTGCCCTCTTTTTATGAGACTGGGGAACATAGGACCCTTTTTCTCCGCTTTTCCCAAAAAGGGTCCAATGTTCCCCAGTCTGTTCTGCCAAATTCCATGGCAAATAGGCCTATGTAGGCCTACGGGCTGTTTGACGCGCAAATAGGCCTAGATGAGGAAAGATTAGGTCAGGGGTGGCAAACCCTAACCCTAACCCCGCAACAGAGGGGAACATAGGACATTTTTTCAGAAAAAGGGTCCTATGCTCCCCGGTATGTATTGCTACAGGGGAACATAGGACCGTTTTTGGGTAAAACGGGGAACAAAGGACCCTGGGAACATAGGGATGACCCCCGATCGCCAGCTAACGTTAGCACGCTATGATCAGCTGCTAACGTTATAACGTGAAATTATCATTATCTTGAAATAATGTGATAATATCACAAGCGCGTCCAGACGTGTGCATCACTTTTAAGTGTCCTCTGAAAACACCTCTGTTGTGCTGTGGTCTATTTGCAGCGCCTTTTCTAAATGCTGCGATCCTCAAATTTGAATGTTTTCTGAATTTGCTTGTGTTTTGTGTATTTACATGTGTTTCCTTAAGTTGCAGTTGCTGTGAGCTCTCAGGGCTACCATAGTTTGTCCTGTGAAAACAGAATAATTCTCGATGCACACACAAAGTCAATAATTAAATATATGTGACATTTTCTTTAGTTTTAAGCTGGTTCTTTGAGTATCACATGACCTGCAGCTCTATCCATCCATAGGTAACTTCAGTTTTTTACGTTACTTTCATGGGTTAAGTCACCCTCGTAACTACTTCACTTCCGGTATTTACATGAATTATTTCCTGTTTAAACTGTCTTTTATAACGCCTAACCAGGAAGTTTTAGCCCTAAAGCTAAGTCAATGGTTTGTAGCATAAATTCACAGAAACTGCAGCAACAACCATGAACCGTATGTGTATAATGATTGTGCTGTATTAAGAACGTTCTGCTCTGCGAAACACTCATATGAGTCATTTTGACAAACGGTCACGAGTTGTTATGGGTGGTGCTGACAAATGTTCTATTCTGTTGTTTAGGTTGGAGATCTTGTTGGTTTAAAGACTTCAGCAGGGCAACTTTCTCAAATCTGATTTCACCAAAATAAGCAGCAGAAAGTTGATGAGGACAACATGAGACACTTCATCTGCTGGATTTAACTCTTTATTTAACTCTAATCTTTTCTTTTTTTAACTTCAGATAACTCAATCTCAGATAATGAAGGGCTGAAAAAAAACTTGGCCCAATTCCTACTCGGAAATCCACCGTGTCCCAAGAAAGTAATAATTTCCGACTGTCCAGTAAACGACGAACAGCATTAGTATGTCTCGTCTCCGTCCTGTCCTGTCTCTGCTGTCTCTCAGCCCCTCCCAGTGTCCCTGACCCGTACCCATTTGTCCTTTTTTCCCCTGCTATATGAGGGCGAGCAGCGGGTGGACAGATGTTGTCGGCCGTCAGTGTGATCAGCAGCAGTGAAGGGAAGGATTTAGTTGGTGTTAAGTCCATGCCAGCATTTCCATCTAAAAGCAGTCGACTAATGTGTCGGAGTCATGCAACAACAGTTTGTGTTGATTTCAACTTCGCCTGGTTTTCACTCGGTCTCTCACTCTGAGTTTTTCTACCAATGCACACTTGACATATAGCTCAGAGAAGTTGTGGCACGCCAAAGATCAGCACAAGCACAAACTTCATCTACACTAAGCAGATTTGATGCACTTGGGTATAGTTTAATACGGGAAGAGAAGCTCCAAATCCATCTTTTGTCATTTGTTCCATCCACAGAAAGATTTGATCAAAAAGTCTTTGCTATAGATTTTAAGCTCTTATTGCTCTCTGATTCGCTCCCTCTTCTGTAATCGCATTTCTACTAATAATTTACAGTAAATTCATCTGCAGTTTAGTGTCTTATTGTGCATTCAAGGGATTATTGGGACTCTGGACAGATTGGACACAGTGACCTAGTATATCTGAGTGTTACTGTGTCTTTAAAAAGAACAACTTAGTGAAACTAAGTTAGAGAGGGTTTGCTTAAAAAAAGAAATCACTAAAATTGTTTTTGGGAACTTTTAGGATGAGTGATTTGGCGCACGGTCTAATACTGAGTGTGCAGGGCGGCTGAGTGTCTGTCTGAGAGCGTAGGAGTGAAAGCAAAGCAGCTTTGATCACGTTGTCCTGTTGTCCGACACTGTGAGAGAAAGTATATACATGACCCAGACATCTGACACAGTTTCTAAAGTGGAAGATGAAATAACAGAGGATGTCACGAGAGCAAAGAAAACCAGAGAAAATAAGTCAAATAAACAGAAATATTGAAATGTTCTTTAAATAAATATTTGGTCTGAAAACTTTTTGATTTAAAAAAAACAAACAAACATTTTAGGACAATATTTGTGGATTTTATGTGGATGTCCATGCATTCTTGAGAATAAAAGTCAGGCTTTTAACCCTTTGATGCACAACATATAAACACCTTCTAATGCACAACATGGGTCAAAAATGACCCTCATTCATTTCCCATGTTATTTCATGCTGGCTGTGTGTTTGATTATGTTTTTTTTTTTTATTGCAACAGATCATTATATCCATTTTTCCTTTCATATTTTAAGAAGAAAAATAGTTTTTGTATTATTACATCAAGTTTACACAAATGGGTCAAAAATGACTTTGTGCATTAGAAGCGGATACAAAAAGTGAAATTAACAATTTAAGTATCTGTGTAACTATGTTTGTCTTATTTTTAAGGTTTAACTTTAAAATTGTTGTTAGAACCATAAGATTACATTGGAAAATCACATATTTTAACATTTGAGACTTATTAGAGCCACCAAATAATAATTTCCTTTGGAAAAACACCAATTTAACAAAATAGGATCGTTAATATTTGTGTCTTCTTTGTCGGGTTTTAAATTGGTGACCCTTTGATGCACAACATATAAACACCTTCTGCATTAGAAGCATAGTGATAAAAAAAGGGTTTTCATTAAAAAAGTAAGAAATGAAAACAAAAAATGAGGATGTATGATGATCAAAAACAAGTTTTTTGAGGAAAACCTGCAATACTGAATGATGAAATTAATTTATTGTAAAGATAGAGAATATAAAACTTAGTCGGGTGACTTTAGACCCATGTTGTACATCAAAGGGTTAAGAGGATCAGGGGCCAAAATCTTGATGAAATTCATGCAGTAACCCTAACCTGACATGATATCCTGACGCACATGGTACCTGTAGATTTCTTAGTTCTTCTAGTTTCATATAGTATCAGTATCTCCAAATGTCGGAACACTAAGTAGTATTTTGCATATGAGCAATTTTAAGAACGTTTGTGTCAATCTGCACAAAAGCAGACTCATGTTTTGTGCTGATGAAATATTCATAATGATGATAAAAAGGCAATTTTCTTTAAGAAAACACAGAAGAAAAATGTTTAAAATATTGAGGCCAGGTGGAGCTGTGGGGGGATTATATTACCTTTCAACATAAATCCAATTTTTACTTTTGGTGATCTGGGAAAAGAAGCTGGCCTTTATCCAAAACCTGACATGCAATTGCGCAGGGGTGGAGCTGTAGGAACACTGCAAAAAAGGATGTCTAAAAACAAGGTAAAAACACTAAATCTGAGGGAAATGATCTTGCTGCATGGACAGATAATTTCACTTGACAAGATTTCTTAAATTAAGATTATTAAATCTAGAAATAAGCATGTTGAACACTTGAAATAAGAAATTAACTCTTAAAACAAGATCAATTATGTAACACTTCTAAACCTAAAGTTTTTTTAATCTTGGTAAGAAACAAATAATTTGCACTCTGCTCGGGCCAGTTCATCGCTGCTTGCAGCTTTAATTGATCTTGTTTTAAGAGTTAATTTCTTATTTTAAGCGTTAAACATGCTTATTTCTAGATTTAATAATCTTAATTTAAGAAATATTGTCAAGTGAAATTATCTGTCCATGCAGCAAGATCATTTCCCTCAGATTTAGTGTTTTTATCTTGGTTTTAGACACCACTTTTTGCAGTGAAGGAGGTGTTTTCACAGATTGTCATTTTATTTATACATTTTTTCATTATCATACTGTAGATGTGAAGACGTGAAACAACCTGCTGACAAACGTCTGAGATAAACTGCTTTTATTGTACAACACACAGAGCAGACAGGCAAAGCCAGAGCAGGTTAGAAAGTTCAGGAGGAGAGATCACAGGTTGCTTTTCTTTTGATATCAAAAGCAGAAAAAAATACACTTTTAGAAATCACAGTCACAACATGAGCTGACCTGCCGATGCCGGTCCAGCAGCGGTGCGTTCAAGGTCAGCGAAGGAAGCAAACAGTCAAACTAACCACCTGAGAGAGTGTGCAGGAAGAAAGAAACCTTCTGCACATTCATCTGCAGGGACACTGATGGATACATTATACAATTTTTACAGTTGTGCTGCTTCAAAAACAGCTGAAAGCTCACACACAAACCATTCGCGGTCTCTTTTACCTCTGATACAAACAATTTGCAACATGCTGCAAATTAAATACTCCATTTTGTCTAAGTTTTTACACCTTCCTCACCACATGGTATTTGGCATAATTTTAGTTTCAGCAGTAGTTTGGCCTTATTTTCTACGGCTGACAGATGAAGCCTATTCCAACTTCAATAACAAGCAGTTCCTCTAAAGGCCACTTAGTGATAAACCAAGCAGGAATCTAACAGGCGGGAGATATACGGGCCGTCTAACCGTGCATTCGTGTACATAACCAGCAGAGTTCTTCATTAGAGGGCGCACAGGGATTTTCAGCACCATCTTAGACGATATGCAAGGCCCTTAAATGTCGTACTATGAGTACTACCCCTACACTGCCTCTAATGTTCATGTGTGTTTGGCATCTTGCAGATCGTTAATTTCTGGTGACGTGCACAAAATATTGCTCAAAACAGACACAGGATACATGAGCCAGCCATCATGCAAATGCATAGTTAAAGGAAAGTATATCTCCAGAACAGTGAAGTCAATGCAGAAGTCCCTTAAACCTGCAGGGGGCGACCTAATGCGTCTCTGGCCTCAATTGGTAGTTTCAAGTCTGAAACTAGCATACAGCACGATGCTCATTTTTTAATAAATTTTGGTCCCATTTATAGTAAAACAGATAAAGCATAGCCCCTTACAGGGCACTTGTTGAAATACTTGCAAATTTCAAGAGTGTTATTGGAAGATATTATTGGACTTTTTAATTGTTTTTCCATATATACTTGGAATTCCGCAGGACCGGGTGGCTGCTTGTCTGCGCTGGCTATCTCCATTTCCCCAGCCCCCTTCCCTAATGCAAGTCAAAAGTTTTTCATGTTGTGAAATGTATTGAATATGTGCTCATGTTGCTCCCCTATCCTCTTGTTATGCTGTATTTCTTCCATTCTTGTCTTCCTGTCCTGTCCACCCCTTTGTGATATTGTATGTATGTTTACGTATATGTTTGGACGGGTTGATGGTCATTTCTTTGTCCTAGTACTTGTTACTGTTCAATGTCAATAAAGTTAAATCTCATCTCATCATCTCATGTCAGTATCAATAAAGTTATTATAATTATAGTAAGATGCTATGGTGTCACTTTCTGTGACGTAGCCTGATCTTCATCATCTTGATCAGTGGGAAGAAATCCATATGATTCTACAAAATCAAGTTACCAAATATGGTTCTTCGCCAGATGAAGGGTTAAAGGCACGGCTACCTTGTGATACAGTTAAAGAAATGTCTGTCCATGGGACTGTGTTTATTTAAATAACTTTTGTGTGTCCTCTGTGTTTCCTTCTTTGGAAATTTAACCCTTTCAGTGTGTCGTCACCTCATGAAAGTGAATTTGAATGTTTTGGTCTCCTAAAATATCTTGTTCAGTGTTCGTTTGTGCAAAAAGACCCTCTTATTTCCACTAAGTACATTTTGTTTTAAACCTTTAGGCACCCAATGTGAGACTTTAGTGACACACTTTGCTGCCATTCTGGCCTCAACTGACCTACATCTCTTCACTTACTTCAGCATCTAATATGATATTGCTGGTTGCAGGAGTGATGACTGCAAACGAAAGAGAAAGCTGTCAGATGTTGCCAAACTGGGTGAAAAAAAGGAGAGTAAATCTTCTTAGGAGCGTGAGATGCCCCGCCTGTCTGCCTGCCCTCAATATGGTCCCAGCTGCAGAAGTTAGCATCAGTTCTTTCATTCATTCAGTCATAATCTGTCCTAAAATGCACAGTGGCATGAATGGAGGTCAGCACAGACTCAGCTTATTCTGTCGCTGTTTGTGGTTTCGGTATGTAACCTGATCTCGACTGTGTGTGCGCTGAGAGTCTGTTGTGTTACGGTAAGAGATTTTCAGAGTGTGGTTACACTTGCAGTTTGTTTTTTTTTGGTCCAAACATGCTGACTGAGGGTTTAGTACCACTCAGGTGAGAGAAGTGACATTTTTTCTTCATACATACAGCATGGGATCAGATTTAGTAAGGTTAGAATCCTCTCTGGAGCAAGAATCTGTTCTGTAAGTTTCGTGGAAATTAGAAGTTCGAAGAAAGATTATGGGGTTATTAAAAATGTACGATTCATCATGACAGACATAAATCCGTGTAGCAGTTCTGATAATTGATTACTTGTGATTTATCAAGTTAAAAGTACCAAATATCCTTTTCTCAAATGTAATTTATGTTTTTTTTTGCTTTTCCGTGTCTTATCACATTATAATTTTATATAATGTAATAATTCATTTTTTAATCTTTGTGTTTTGCACTGCTGACCAGACAAAGTAAGATTTGACGTTGGGTTATAAGAAATTTGGATGGAAAGTTTCACTATTTTCTGACATTTTTAGGACACAAAGACTCAGATCAATATAAGGATTGTTAGGAGCATCATTTGTAAGAGTTGATTGCAAATAAAGGCTCAGGATGGCAAATGGAGGATGATACTGTAAACACATTTCTTGAAGGAAGTTAAATCAGCTGAAGCACGTTTAGCTTTTCCCCCACTGCTCTCTTAAGCAAGGTTATTATAGTTAACGAAAACTAACGAAATAACGAAAACTAGAATTTAAAAAACATTTTCGTTAACTGAAATAAAAATAAAAACAAGAGGTTTTAAAAAAAAAAAAAAAAAGATACCTAACTGAAACTAAAACTAACTAAAGTTATAGTGAAATTATTATAGTGAAATCTATTTCATCTATCTGGTTTTATGACTTAATAAACTTATTGGGGCTGAGATGGATCAGACAAAGGAAATAAAGGAAACATTTATTGTGACTTTTTTTAATCTTAAAAAAAACACTAAAACTAATAAAAACTAAACTTAAACTAAGCATTTTCCCAAAAATAAAAACTAATTGAAACTAGCAAACACACTCTAAAAATGAACTAAAACTAACTGAATTTGAAAACAAAAAATCACAATTAAATTAAAACTAAAACTAATGAAAATAAAATCCAAAACTATTATAACCTTGCTCTTAAGAACATTGGTATTATTACAGCACTTGGCAGAGGCTCTAAGGGGGAAACTAGCACACCAATCAAACTGTTTATACCTAGATGCATCTGTAGGAACCTATCTAATTGTGCCTGCTTATGTCAATTATCAATCAACCTATAGGCTATTGGCCTCTGATGGGTTCTTATATTGCATATTGGCCAATGCATCATGCCTCGTTTGCTTTCCATGTGAAATGTTTACCTGCAGTCGTGGAAGCCAGTTCATAGGTGATTGGTCGATACTACTCAGACTACTACAACGCAATCCTCGCCTGTTGCCTGCAGTTTCTGTATTCTGCACAGATTTGACAGTATAAGCACATACTGCATCAAGTGGCAAAATAATAATAAAATAAAATAAAAAATAGAAAAAGCTTAATATGACACATTAAATATCTTAAATAATGACACATTTACATAAATACAGGTATACACATAAACAGCAAAACAACTTTTAAAGCAGAATATAATGTGCATTCAGCATAAAAATGCACATACTGTACGTGGTATTTGGTTAAAATAAATACTTGATTGCTCCGTTTTGGTAAAAATTCATTCCAAAAGGTTTAAGAATGAAGAATAAATAAAGACATTCAGTTGAAGGTGACGGAGACGGCACAGTATTTAAAGCTGGAAATAGAAAATGCATGGCAGCGATAAACATTCATACAACATTTTCATACAATCAGATTTGATGCAAAACATCAGCGTCTCACCGGAAGCAACGGACCTCACTCTTTGATTGTGAAGGAATTAAATAAATATAATAGTATTTCAAGTTTGCATTTTCATTTTTTTGCCGGAATTTTAGCTGGATTTGTGATGCCCAAGATCTGTCACTGTTCTTTTATATGTAACATTTCTCAGAAGTCAGCAGGACTGACACATTAATTGTTAGGCCACCTGCAGTTCTTTCTGTTAATCACCATTGTATTACTACAATTAGCATTAACATTGGTAAAAATGGCAAAAACGGAGATAAAAATATGTTGTTGTTTTTTTTTTAAGTTTCCATAAAGTCACCCTGTGGAGTTTTTGACCACTTGTGGTGCTATAGAGCAAAGTTTTGATGAGCGAGTCTCCATGTTTGCAAATATCCAGGATATGATAGCCTTAAAACATGCAGATGTTGAACAGCTGAAACATAGAACAGACTCATGTTGTGTTATTTTACAGTAGTGTACATAAAAACTCCATAGGGTGCCTTTAAAGAGTTAACGATCTAAAAGGAAAAGTGTGCAAGTGGACTACAAGACCCATAATCCATTGCACATGTGCACTCACAGTCATGGAGTCAAGAGTCAACAAAGAGTTTAATTTAAGAGCTGATATCTAGCCATTTTCCATGGTTTTCTTGATAATGACTTTGGTTATTATCAATAAAACCATGTTAAATGTCTAGATATCAGCTCTTTAATTAAACTCTTATCAGATATTTTTGTTGTTATTATTATATTTGTCCAAACAAATGTACCTTTAGTTGTGCCAGGCATCAAAATGAACAAGAAATTGAAGAAAAGGGTGGTCTAATAATTGTTCCATGACTGAACATCTGCATCCACATCAGGATGAAGCAATACTTTAATCGAATCATTTATCACTTTTGCGGATAAATGTTGTGACAGTAAGACAGTACTGTGACAAAATTATGAGCAATTCTTCAAATTTTTTTCAAAAAAAAACATGCAAATTATATATAAAAGCTTTGACACAGTGTGTGTGTGTGTGTGTGTGTGTGTGTTCTTGTACTTCCTACATAGTGAGGACTGGAACACGTTTTTAACCAACAGAGTGAGGGCATTTTTGCAAAGTGAGGACATTTTGGCCAGTCATCACTTCTTTTTTGATTTCAGACTTTGTTTTAGGGTTCAGGTTACAATCAGGCTTATGTTAGTGTTAGGGTTGCTAACTAACTAAAATTATAGGAACATATAAGAACATGTCCTTCGTTTTCATCTTTGTCAACTTTTTTCATACATAATGAAGATGCATAAGACAACGGAAATAAAGGCAAAATTTACTGTTACTTCTTTTAATCTCCCACCCAACAAATACCCCATTACAAAAAACTAAAACTAATAAAAACTAAACTAAAGCATAAAAAAAAAGAAATACTAAACTAAAACTCGCAAACTCACTCTAAAAACTAATTAAAACTAACTGAATTTGAAAACAAAAATTCACAACTAATGAAAGAATAAAAACTATTATGACCTTGCTAGGGAATTCACTATTCCAATGAGGGCCCTCACAAAGATAGAAGTACAAGAATGTGTGTGTGTGTGTGTGTGTGTGTGTGTGTGTGTGTGTGTGTGAAGAAGAAGAACAACTTTAACTAAAAGAGGCAGAAGTGGCACAATCACTTAAATTTCACACAAACCGACTTAATCCTTCATATGTTTTCGCCATCGGCCAATCAAATCCTTAAACATAATGTCACATGATGTTTGCCAGTATTCTTACAAAGTGCCACGATTCAATATGATAACATCAGATTCTATAGAGCACTTTATTTATCACGAGTAAAGCTCGTTCCACCGGTTACATTGTGACATTATGATGTCACAGTGTGCCTTTGCATTGCATCATCAGCCAATCGAACCTTTTTATCAACCTACCGCACAGCGGCGCCAAAACACAAAGGCATCAAAGCGATCTAATTCACCTCTCATCTGTTTACATCCTTCACTGACCGACACATCTGCATTTCTTCTTTCTGCAGTATCACACAATGATGTCATAGAGTCTGCCGATGCGCCCCAGCCACTCGCGGAGTGCCTGGCGGACGCGGGCGTCGGTCACGTGGCAGGAGAGCTGGCTAAGGCAGGGGTAGAGCGCCGGCTGCAGAGCCAGGAACGACGGATCTGACAGGAGGAGGACCTGATTGAGGAGAATCAAGACCATGTTGGTCCACGCCTGCAAGGGGAAAAAAAATGTTCAGCAAAAAAGCTCAGAAAACAAGACGACATTTGACATTAACACACACACACACAACTGTAATACCAAACACATGGGCCCTCATTTATCAAATGAGCATACGACAGAAAGTGAGCGTTAAATGGGCGTACGATCATTTCTACACAAGGCTCGGCATTTATCAGTTTGGACGTGAGCGGAGGGTACGATCAGATCTCACGTCTGCTCTCAGCTCGTATAAGCAAAACATGTTTAGGCTACATCATTTATCAATCAAACATCATTTAAAATAAATACACCCTGCGAATGTGAAATTCTTTAACCAGAATACTAGCTGAGGATATTAAATGTTGTTGTCTTCTGCTGTTTACCATTATTATTATTATTATTATTATCCTGCTGGACATCAGCCACACGCTCCTCTGACTGGGACAGAATTCTTAGTAAATGTAAAGAAGTGAATAATATCTCTCATCATAATAACAACAACACTATTTTGATATTATATAGATTATTAGGCTTTATACATCACAATGTGAAAAATCCTCCTTTTGGCAGTTTTGCGTCCTTCGGTGTTGTAAACTCTGGAGGCGAGCCATCTGAATCAGGTATATATATACCATCATACTATCATATACCTGCCACATTTATCAACAGCCGAACATTCTTACGTTGTGATTGGTGAGATACGATCGTGAGATACGATACGATCGTTTGATAAATCCCACATGAACCCCGTCGTAAGACGAAATATACACTCAGATCTGCGCTCGTTTCTATGCTGGTTTGATAAATGAGGGCCATGAGGTCCATGCAATTCCATCACCAGAACAAAGTGATTCGCATTTAAACAATTTCACTTGTTCACTGACCCGTAATGCACCTTAAAACTGTCAAGACTATCACGTGATTGGTTTATTTTTTCTTTTTACATGTCTTTGAGGGGACATGCATTTTGTTTAATTCCCGTTCTCTGTGGAAAATGGAGATGAAAATATGGGTATGGGTTGTGAAAAAAGAAAAGGTTCTGACCCGTTTTTGACCATATGTGTTGCTGTCAGTTTAATGTCCTCCAATCCTCCATCTTAACATTAAACCATTATTATTATTTTTAGTTGCAAATTGGTTAAACTTACACAATTTACTCCAACAATTCAATCCTAAACAACAGATAATGGATCTCTCATCCTGATCTGAACTGATTGGCGATAAATAAGGCTGCAAAATATAACTATAAATAATAAAATATATTTTATTGCATTCGGCTATATCGGTTATTTAAGTTAATAAAGTGTTTTCTCCTCTGCCTCCCTGCACACTGCACCTGTATCTGGGCCTCAGAGTCCCTCAGTGAGATGCTGTGGGAGCTGATGGTGGATCCTGACCGCGGCCTCTTCTCCTGCCTCAGAACCTCAGGTCCCGCACTGACCGAGTGCCTCAATGGAGGGCCCTGCTGGTCCACCAGATGTTGGGGCCTCTGTGGGGGCCTCTGTGGCTCCACGGGGCCCCTCCTCTCAGCGCCTCCCGCTCCTCCTGCTCCCGGCGCGGCCCGGCCCTGCTCCTTCATGAACAGGTTGACGTGGCACTGCTGTGGCTGCTGCTGCTGCTGTTTCCTGCGTTTGTACTCCATCATCAGCTTGCTGATGGTTTTGTCCGTGGCGATGGTGTACAGTTTGTTCCCGGCGCTTTCCCACCATTCCTTTCTCCTCCCTGGTCCAGCACTGCCAGGACCTCCACCCACAGAGCTTCCTGCGATGCCGGAGTCTCTTCTCTCTCCTCCGGAGCGGAAGTGGTGGGGCAGACTGCCTGTGCAGCTGTAAGAGAGAGGAAATCAGCTCAGGGGATGAGTTTTGTGTGGATATTTTACTTTTGTACGCAGTGTGCAGCAAGGTTATTATAGTTAACGAAAACTAACAAAATAACGAAAACTAGAATTGAAAAAACATTTTCATTGACTGAAATAAAAATAAAAACGAGAGTTTTTAAAAAAACGATAACTAACTGAAATTGTATTGTGTGGTAACTAAAAAACTAACTAAAAAAAACCTAACTAAAATTTTAGAGAAAAAGTCCTTAGTTTTCGTCTTTGTCAACTTTTTTCATACGTCAATCTTTTTGGTTGATATGAAATCTATTTCATCTATCTGGTTTTATGACTTATAAACTTATTGGGGCTGAGATGGATCAGACAAAGGAAATAAAAGCAACACTTATTGTGATTTTTTTTAATCTGGCACCCAACAAATACCCCATTACAAGAAAACTAAAACTAAAACTAATGAAAACTAAACTAAAACAAACGAAATTAAAACTAAAACTAATGAAAAATCGAAAACTATTATAACCTTGCTGTGCAGACATCTGATGTTTGACATGTTTATATTCAGACCTGAATCCTGGGCTGGGTGTGGGCGTGTCTCCCGGTGATGTGACGCTGTCCGCTGCCTGACACCTGTACCCGCCTTCCTCTGACGGCGTCCCCCTCGCCGACAGCCCGCCTGCTGACGTCGGGGTGGACGTTTCCGACTGATATAGAGGCAGGAAGAAGACGTGATCTCCTCCGCCTCCAGCTCCTCCTCTCAGCATCGCCATGTCCTCAAGCGTGCTCTCCAGGTCGCGGTGCATCTGGATGTAGCTGTTGCACAGATCCATGCACAGCTTGTAGAGGCGTTTGACCAGCCAGGCCCAGTCGGCGCTGCTCAATGGCTGCACGCTGAGAGAGGGCACGGGGGCTCGCCAGTGGTGACGTTTGTCCCGGCCGCGAGGGGGGCTTACCTGCCCAAAGAGAGTAAAGAGGATGATTTGAGTTTTGACACTGAATAATTCAATAGAACTTACAATAAAAGGGTGAAAAGTTCAGGAAACCCTTTGGGGACTGTCCTCTATAAACTGGAACAAACTAAAGAGGAAATTACTAATGGAAAACATCACAGCAGGAGGACTAATCCAGGCAAATCTTTTACTATATTTATTTATTTTGTTTGTTTGTTTCTGTGGTCGCCTGTCAATCACTGTGACCTCCAAATGCACCTGCATTGTTTTCTTTCTCTGTCTGGCTTTTGCGGCTGTCACTGCTCGTCTTTTCTACACAGTTCTTCCTATGTGTGTGTGTGTGTGTGTGTGAAGGTTATAATAGTTTTGTTTTTTTCAATAGTTTTAGTTTTTTTGTTTTTAAATTCAGTTCATTCAGTTCAGTTCAGTTCAGTTTCATTTCATTTCATTTTATTAATTCTTCTTTTTGAACTGAAAAAAATAAACAACATAAACTACAACAGCGTAGGCTAGATGCATTTACATATTAATATACATACTCACATAGGCACCATTAAACAGATGTACATAAACATATAAACACTGACACACATACAGTATATATAGCCCTATACATATACATGCATCTGCCCCGTCTAAGTAATAAGATAGAAATAAGAACCAGTTAACTTAATATTCAATATGCATTTCCTTATATAATTTTGTTTCGAAAAAAAAAGGGAGTAGGCTGAAGTATAAAATACTTAAATTCAGTTAGTTTTAATGAGTTTTTAGAGTGAGTTTGCTAGTTTTAATTAGTTTTTATTTTTTGAAAAAATGCTTAGTTTTTATTAGTTTTAGTGTTGGTTTTTTTGTAATGGGGTGTGTGTTGGGTGCGAGATTCAATAAGGTCTCAATAAATGTTTCCTTTATTTCCTTTGTCTGATCCATCTCCGCCCCAATAAGTTTAATAAGTCATAAAACCAGATAGATGAAATAGATTTCATATCAACCAAAAAAAGGTTTACGTATGACAAAAGTTGACAAAGACGAAAACATTTTCACTATAATTGTAGTTAGTTTGTTAGTTTTGTAACCACACAATACAGTTTCAGTTAGTTATTGTTTTTTTGCTTCACCTGTGCTGTTTCTTCAAATATGTCTTCGTCCTCTGAGGAAGCAGAGCCGGGGTGAGACGAGTCAGAGCTCCCCTCCTCCTCCTCATACAGCATCCTCTTCACCTAAATACCAAGAAAAGGTGTGAGAGTTTTGACTTTTAAAGACTTGTTTGTGGTTTCCTCCGCAACGTGTTGGTTATCACAATGTTTCTATGTTTTTGCTAAGATGTTAATATGTGATTGCAACCCGATTGTGCAGATTATTAGACACAAAGTGTAATTAATTAAACAAATTAGTCCATTTTAGTGTATTATTTCTGTGATACATTGGTTTCAAACACAAAAGTACCTGCTCTGAACTCCATAACATCTACCAAAAGTAAGTAGGAATAAAAAATACATTCTAAATCCTAAATCTTGAAACCAAACATTTCAAATAGAACGAAACAGAAAGTAAGTAAAGCTTGCAAAGGCAAACATTTGTCAGGCTGAGTATAATGCATATCAGACATATTATAGCCTTATAATTAGTCTAGTGTAAAAGCAATCACATCATACATTAAGTAGACATGGAGCAATAGTAGTAATGATGTAGTTCCTCTGGACAATTTTAATTTAAGGGCAATATTCACTCTTCTTTTAGCTCTGGTTTGGTCTCCACCAACTTCTCACAATAAATACCGAGCTCTTTAGACGGTGAAAAAAAAAACAACAACTTTGTTTGTCTGTTGTTTGGAAATCAGCAGGAAAAGTGGATTTACTTGAACATATTTAATGAAAACAGTAAACAACTGTTGCAGCGTTAAACTAAAAGTGGTAGGAATAAAAATACAACTAAAGGGTTTGGATGACTGTATGTACCTGCTGTGCGGTCATGCTGTCGGCTTGACTCAGCGTGGCACACAGCAGGGCCTGGAAGTACAGGTTGAAACTCATGGCAGACTGACGGTAAAGATTAGCTGCTCCACAAACTCCCGACACCTTCATCAGCAGGTACTTCAGACCTGGCCGGGTGTCAAAGTCCCGCGCTGTCCTGCAGAAAGAAGAGATCAGTCAGCTGATTACAGACCCAAATGACGCTATCGTCTGCATATATGAGTTTCTGACTGCAGGAACCTGTAGGAGTCCAGCAGCAGATCCAAGATTATGGCCAAGTTAGTCATGGAGATGTAGCGCAGGAAGCCTGCTGAGGCCCGGCTGGGGTCAGAGGTCACAGGTGTGACTCTTTCGTTTCCTTCAGGCTGTTTGACAAACTCCTCCAGCAGGATGTCGTACAGGTTCTGGAGCAGGACTTGGTGGGACAACAGGCTCACCACGATGGTCCTGAATGGGATTCTGTAGGATTCAGAAACAAGAATGATGTTTTTTAACTAATTAGGAGGATCTCCTGCATCAAGAAACAGGCTTTATGCAACCAATTCAACACTAGTCTACTGTACTGTGGCTTCTGAAGAAAATGAATTAGTTATTTTAGTAAATCAGTAAACTCTGTTTCATTCATTAAATGGAGATCATACTGATCATGCCCAACGTCACAGAAAACAGCCTTACCCAATTTTCCTGTATAAACAGCAGCAGTAAGAAAAGCAAAGAGAGTTAGTGCAGGTTAGATTTAAGTTTATTTATATTTCCAGACAAAACAAGATTGCATTTTCTGTTCGGGTTTTCGTTCTTAATTTTAAAAATGTGCTTCTGCAAACACAAACTATCTAACAAAACAACGATCTCCATCAATTATATAAAATTAGTCTGCAAATCAGCTGTTAACTAACAAATTGAATACATTTTAAGGAAATTGACTTCCATGTTGCATGTTGGAAAAACGAAATATAGTCTCATGCTTTTAATTTAAAAGCAGAATTTAGTTTCAGTAAATCTAATATAAATGCCATTATATTTACTCTGTATTTAATTAAAAAAAATGCATCAAGAGTTAATATGTACAAAAAAGTTTATAACATGAAATAATGATAGAGTAATAGTGAAACAATTGACCATCGTATCCTATTACAGAGACTGGAACATGTAATTGGCATTAGAGGAACGGCACTGGGCTGGTTTAAATAGTACTTATCAGATCGTTCCCAGTTTGTTCATGTGAACAAAGAATCCTCCGTTCACACTGATGTTAACCACGGTGTTCAACAGGGCTCTGTGCTTGGACCAATTTGATTCACCCTTTATATGCTCCCTTTAGATAATATCATTAGAAAACATTCGATTAACTTTCATTGTAATGCTGATGACACTCAGCTATCAATCAAGCCAGGTGAAATTGATTAGCTAGCCAAACTTAATGCATGCCTTAAGGACATTTGAGGATTTTTTCCCTGGCCGCTGTGAGGGTCTAAGGACAGAGGATGTCGAAACATGTACAGTATGTGAAGCCATTTGTGGCAAATCTGTGATTTCTGATTTTGGGCTATAGAAATAAAATTGAATTGAATTGAATTGACCACCTCTTCTGAGTGTGTCCGTTGGACTGCTGGTCAGTCGGAAGCTCGATGATGAGAACGCAGGACTGAGCGTGCTCAAAGCCCTCCTTGTTGTTGGGTGTCTTTGGGGAGCACTGGGTGTCCAACATAAAGACCTGGGACATAAAGAGGACGTGTCAATAATCCCACAGTGTATTGAAGTGAGTAATCAGAGTCAGAAGCCTTTATTGTCATTGCACAGGGTAGTACAACGAAATTTGCCATCAACCCGTCCCAAACATATAAAAACACACAAACAATATGACAGAGGTGGTTTGGGGCGGGTATGTATGTGTATCTGTATGTATGGAAGTTTTACTGTGTAAGCCTGAGACCCTCCTTTGTGAATAGTTTTTGAGTAGCTGCAATATTAGTCACACATTTTATATATGATCGAAATTGACCTTTACTTTAACAGCTAAGGTGAAAACTGGTACAGTGACAAAGGTTGAGTCCCTCTGACCTGCTGAGCCATTGCTTTGATCCTCCAGTACTCGGCCTCGGCTGAAGGAGAGTGGGACGGAGCCGCCACCTTCACCTCGCAGGCATCTCCAGAAAAACTGTCTGAGCCGCTGTGAAAGCATGCGAGAAGGTTCTGCAAAGAGACACAGAGAAAGAGATGTTAACATGCAGTTCCTCTTGAATCTGCTTGATGGTTAAACATTTATTCAACAGAGGGCGTGGATGATGAGGAGTCCTATTCTTTCTCTGAATACACAAAAAAACTAGATGGACTCTCTGAGAACCCAGCCAATGGTGCATTCAGGAGCTTCTTAATGCTGCCATTTAATGAGCTTTGACTTGTAATATGGAAATAACATGGACACTTCACAGACAATGTGTATTTTATTGCTAAGTGTTTAAATAACACGTTTATAGGATTTCCAGTATTTTTAAGAGCCAAGGAAATAGGTGAGCCATGACATATTCACCAAAAGTTCTGCAAATAAGTTATTGTTTTGACTTTATTTGATGGTTATGTGCATTTTCAGAGTCTAAAGTCGTTCATGTTTCTGATTATTCCAACACCACACAAATGCTAAACATTTTTCAATGTTGCAATGGATTCATATCTGCTCAAAAACACCCTTCAAAGACGTTCATGAAAATCGGGCCAATGGTTTTTCTGTAATCCTGCCATCAAAGAGACAAACACGCATTTAACTCCTTGGCAGAGGTAATAAAAACCTCCATATGCATGATACAAACATCTGATTTCTTAACACAAGTAATTTTATATTCGATAGTCTTCAATAAAAGGCTGAAAGCTGGTGAATCCATCAGCAAACCACATGTGTGACCACCGGATGAAAAATGTAAAAATTCCATCGTGATGAACTGATAAAGTCTTATACGGTTTAGTCTATATATAATATTCAGGATGTGACCTGAATGCAGTGCTTATAGAAAATTCAGCTTTTCTATAAACCCGACCAAAGGTCATGCGTCAACGTGTTTAAAAGCATAAGCCACATGTTAAGGATTGACATCTGCATACTGTGATCTTTACGGTAAAGGTGCCAGTGTCCTACAAACACCAGACTTTCTATTGGATGAGTTCCATCTTTAACAGCAAATATTCATTTTGCATATTCAATTTCATTCATTCATAATCCTTGACCGCTTATCCACACTCGGGTCGTGGGGGGCTGGAGCTGATCCCAGCTGACACTGGGCGAGAGGCGGGGTACACCCTGGACAGGTCTCCAGACTATCACAAGGCAGACACATAGAGACAAACAATCATGCTCTCATTCACTCCTATGGGCAATTTAGAGTCACCAATTAAACCTAAGTGCATGTCTTTGGACTGTGAGAGGAAGCTGGAGGACCCAGATACAAGAGAGATGCAACACAAAGTGCTTTACATAAAAAAGGAGTAAGTTATAATAATAATAATAATGATAATAACAATAATAATAATAATAATAATAATAATAATAATAATAATAATAATAATAATAATAATAATAATAATAATAATAACAAAACACAGAAACAAGCAAAGACCCTCCACCCCAACACCCTCCATCCTATTAAAAACAAAGCACAAACTGTGGAAGCGAGTGAGGAAACACTGGAGCCTGGTTAAAAATGAATTAGATAAAAAATTAAAAAAGTAGGGTAAGATAAAATAAAATAAAATGAAAGTAAATAATAATAACAATGAAAAGTTAAAAGTAAATAAATAAAAAAGATAAAACAATAAATAAAATTAAAAAAAATATATATAGACTAATACATAGTAAAAATAAATAAATAAATAAATAAAAGAGAAGATGTTATTACACTAAGATGCATGAGCAGAAAAATCTTCCAGAAAAATGGTTCAAGTAAAAGCCAAATTGAAAAGATAAGTCTTAAGTTTGCTCTTAAAAATATGAACAGTCTCTGCTGCCCTCAGGTCTTCAGGGAGGCTGTTCCACAAACGTGGACCACAGTGAGAAAACGACGCCTCACCGTGTGTTTTAGTTCTTACCTTTGGTATTATTAAAAGGCTCCCAGAAGACCGGAGGGTCCTCGAGGGTTCATAGGATAAAAGTAAATCAGATAAATAGGCTGGACTTAGACCATTAAGAGATTTATAAACCAGTAAAAGAATCTTAAAATTGATTCTGAAGCACACAGGAAGCCAATGCAAAAACTTTAAAATAGGTGTAATATGAGCTCTCTTTCTGGTATTCTGGTCTCAATCAGGTAATAAAATGTATCTACACACACGTAAAAATGAAAAACTACCCGACATTCGACTAAAGTTATAGTTCGCTGTATAATTGCAGCTGAAAAAGCATCTCCCCTGCCACTGGAGATCAGGAGCTCTTATATAAACGGACATAAGACCTAAATAAATATGATGTGCTACATAAAACAAAATGGTTAGGCCCAACATGCAACACAGTCACAAAAGCTGTTACATAAGTGTCAGCGTGGATAAGAGCATTCTAAGCTATATGTTGGGATTTTATATATTAAACTAGGAGCTTTAAGCCCTATAAAGTTGCACTGTTGAGATAAACATGATTCTTTTTTAATAACCTTTGTGACAAAGTCGGTCATCTGCATGGATGTAATTTATGGCAAGGAGGGTGGGAATTTGTTCCTACAATTTTTCCTGCAAATTGAATCATAACTGCATACATGTTACATACATTAAATATAATTTCCATCATCTCTACAAAGTGCATGCCGCTCCTTCTAAACTTCTACAGAGACAAAGTTTGTGTCTGTCTGACTTTAGGACAGCAGATGTTTTCTTGATATATTATGACTTTATTCACATTAAATATTAAATGTATTCTTATAATATTAAAACTTTGTCTGAATCTCAGATAATATATACAGGGTTTCCCCCAGAAAACTTGCTAAGCCTGGTGTTAGAGAAGCCCACCAGCGGTCCAACGTGTTTTTTTGTTAAAAAAAAAGTTAAAAGTTGACAGGAATTTCGAAATTATGACTATTATGTGTTATTATAAGCCATTTATTAAAAATACTCAAATGTAGAGTCTTACAAAAAGGCACAATCTTGACAAATCTTGAAATACGATTTTAACAAACAAACTCCTTTCATAACGCTCAACATACTGCTGGGCAATTCCTTGTCTGTCAGGATTTTCTGAGACTATGAAAAAGCCTAAAAAGCCTCAATTTGGTGCCTCTCACACTTTCTAATGCCACTATTCCATTAGAGGGAGGGCGCCAGGCCTATAAAGCACTGGGTGAAACCCTGGTATATGTTTGTGCAGAAAGTTTTGAACATGAGCAGAAATTTTGCTGAAACACCTTAGCTAATATAGTATATATTATAAATGAATAATAAATGAATGCACCATTGACGTGCACATTTAAAAAGATTACTTCCACAAACAAAAGACAAAAAGGACGACAGACAAGTGAATCATTCCTTTTTGCATTATATTCCATTATATTTTGTGTTTTACTTTACATTAATTAAAGCATTTTCAAAATTGATGTATTGATGTATGAATGTGATGGAATATAATGTGCACAATTTTCTGGTGGAGGACGCCCAAACCCCCCATGGTCAATATGCGTGACCCGTTCCATTTACTGTCCCGACCAGATGAAATAAATTCCACTAAACTACTTAACAATTAGAAAGTATAAAAGACGGATCAACATTTTGCTGAGGACATTACTGTAAGAACACAGTCGAGCAAATAACCACGACTCATTTGCTCTGTTACAGTCCCAACCATATTTTCTGTGGAAAAGCAAAGAAAACACACACACACACACACACACACACACACAGATGTGGCTCTAAGCTGTAAAGCTGCTTAGCTGAAGTCAGTCAGCTGCCACAGAACTGCAGGAACACACAGCATTCATCAATAAAATGCCTGGCGATGTCACCTCTACTGAACATAAACACACACACACACACACACACACACACACACACACACACACTTTAGGAGTTTTATCTGCGTAGCTGAAATGGAACAGCAGGGGTTGGACTCCAGCTGAGGCTGTACTTTCTAAATCTGTGATCTCCGACAGCACCAAAACACAGCAGGTAGCATCATTAACAAATTGACACGTGTCCTCATTTCTGTAACAGCGTTCTGTACGGCACAACCACCAAACTATACATCCAGAACTAAGCTGAATGTCTGCTCACACCAGAGACACTTCACCCCAGTCCTTTAAAACTTCCACAGGTGTAGGGCTGGGCGATATGGACCAAAAGTCATATCCCGATATATGTAGGCTGAATATTAATATTAGATATATATCCCAATATTTTTATCGCAAAGTGAGAGCCAATGTTAAGTCAAAGTCTAATATGACGTGTCACAAGTAGTTTCATTGAAACTGTTTAGAGTTTTAACAGGAGTACCTTTTAAAAAAAAAAATCAAAGCTCCATAAAGTGGACATTTAAATAAATAAAAAAAAATCTTAATTAAAAACAGCCTATGAAATAAAATAGGCCAATCATTTTCTGAAATTAATATATTTATTAGGGCTGGGACTCGATTAAAAAAAATATCGAATTAATTAGAGGCTTTGTAATTAATTAATCGAAATTAATCGCATTTTAATCACATATAAATATTTGACCTGAGAACAGTGAGAAGTAATTTTTTTCACATGGATTTTTAGTATACCATTGAATAATAACTGAATACGTAAGCTTAAGCAACAAAAATATTGTTTATTTTTGTTCAAGTCCAACAGACCAGTGCAATTTTTGCCATTAAGTGTAGCAATAGCATATTTAGAAATATAGTACATTTCATAAATTCAGGTAGCCTATAGGTAGGTAGACCTTCTGTAAACTATGACACTTTGGTTTTTTGAGTAAAACACAATATTTTTAAGTACATTCAGAACATTGGAAACCCCGACTATTAGAAAATATCTCTCTGTTGCTTCAGAGGCCATAACAGACTTTGTTGATTCACCAACAGCTGGTTTAAGAAAATCAAATTAATTTCAGTGCAACTCTCTCAATAACCTTGGCCAAAACAATAAAGAGTTCAACATAAAGTGCCAGCTGCACTAACAAAATGTCCCATCATCCACGGGGCCAACCAAAGCGTCTCATCAGCTTCTTCCTTCATGTTCACTGTGGTTTGTTGTTGTCTGAACTCATGAACGCTAGTTGGTGCTCCAGTATAATCGGTCCACCTGAAACTCATCCAGTGAGAAACGTTCCGCGGTGCAAAAATAAGTGCGATTAAAATGCGTCAATTTTTTTAACGTGTTAATTTTTGGTGCAATTAATTCATCTTAATTAACGCATTAAAGTCCCGGCGTTAAAGTGTTCCTGCTTAGTTGGAAAGGAAACCTGCAGCCACATGGATCAGTTTGACACCGATTAAATTCAAAACTCTTTTCATCACCCTTAAATCCCTCCACAACTTAGTCTCCTCCCACCTTACTGACCTGCTGCAGCTACCCAATACATGCAGCGCCAACCTCCTCACCCCTCTCCCCCAGTCTAAGCACCAGATGGGGGGACATTGCCTTTTATATTGACGCTCCCCTCTGAAACTCTTTTTCCCAACATCTCAGATGTTCTCCATCATGACTCTACCCCTAAACCAATCTCAAAACCCACCTAAGGATTGAAATGAATGCCTGGTCACATTTGTCTTGTTCAGATTCTGCTAATATTAGACTGCGTGTTATTTAGATTTTCAGTAGAGAAACACTTGCTTTGTGAACAAAACTAAGTTTTAAAGAAAGTTCTAAGAAACTGAGACTGAAAAAACATGACACAACTTCCATGGATCTCGTCCTGCAGTTCAGTCTTCCACGATCTGATGAATGCAGCGTTATGTGCCTCAGAAAGACATGCTGCATACACTGGGGTGTCTAAAAACAAGATAAAAATCTGAGGGAAATGATCTTGCTGCATGGACAGATAATTTCACTTGACAAAATTTCTTTAATTAAGATTATTAAATCTAGAAATAAGCATTTTGAACACTTAAAATAAGAAATTAACTCTTAAAACAAGATAATTTCACCTGACAAGATTTCTTTAATTAAGATTGTTAAATCTAACACTTCTAAATCTAAAGTTTTTAAAATCTTTTTTAAGAAATCATTTGCAGTGCACTCTGCTCGGGCCAGTTCGTTGCAGCTTGCAGCTTTAATTTATCTTGTTTTAAGAGTTAATTTCTTATTTTAAGCGTACAACATGCTTATTTCTAGATTTAATAATCTTAAATTAAGAAATCTTGTCAAGTAAAAATATCTGTCCATGCAGCAAGATCATTTCCCTCAGATTTAGTGTTTTTATCTTGTTTTTAGACACACCTTTTTTGCAGTGTAGACATAATCTGGAGGCAAACCTTGCCATCACTGGCTTTGGGATTCTGCAGGTGAACAGAGACCTCTGGAGAAACGCTAAGAAGAAAGGCGTGTGTGCTTCTGAAGAACAGGTGGTGTAACCCCAGGCACATTAATGTTGAATAAAAGTTAGCTGCAAATCTAAATTAATACTATTGATAAGACTGATGAGACAAATGTATGAACCAAACCATGACTCGAAAATCATGGTCTGAACCAAACTGTGGAATTGGAGAATCTTTACGCTCCTACAACTCTAGTCAGTTTAAATTTCAGCTGCAGTAATCAGACAACGGTTCAGATTCACTGCAGAATTTACTTTAATCAGTTTAGGGAAAGAACAGAGAGAAGAGAATAAAATCCTGACACGGTGAGAAATCAAACAGTTGTTGCTCACAGCTGGAGCACTCTGTCGGTGTGTGTGTGTGTGTGTGTGTGTGTGTGTGTGTGTGTGTGTGAGGTTAACTGGGGTTATAAAAGCTTAACGTGGAGTGTCAGCATGTTGACAGTATTAACAGTAAAGGCTTTCAGATTACTTCGGTCCCAACCAGCAGCTTCAGATTGGGGATGGATTATGTGGTTTACGACGTTGAGTGTTTCTAGTATATGTGCAGATTTTCTTATCTGCATATTCCTCCTTCCTGAAAATGTGTGCAATTATTCTATATGCTGCTTGATATCTGCATGAAATTTTAAATGTGTGTGTGTGTGTCAAGGTTATTATGGTTAACGAAAACTAACGAAATAACGAAAACTAGAATTGAAACATTTTTGTTAACTGAAATAAAGTTTAGAGTTTAAAAAAAAAAAAGATAACTCACTGAAATTGTATTTTGTGGTTACAAAACTAACTAAAACTAAATAAAATTATAGTGAAAATGTCCTTCCTTTTCGTCTTCGTCAACTTTTTTCATATGTAAACCTTTTTGGTTGATATAAAACCAACTATCTGGTTTTATGACTTAATAAACTTATTTGGGCTGAGATGGATCAGACAAAGGAAATAATAAGAACTTTTATTGTGACCTTATTGAATCTCGCACCCAACAAATACCCCACTGAAAAAATACCAAAACTAACACTAAAACTAATAAAAACTAAACTAAAACTAAGCATTTTCCATAAAATTAAAACTAATTAAAACTAGCAAACTCACTCTAAAAACGAATTAAAACTAACTGAATTTGGAAACAAAAAATTACAGCGGAATTAAAACTAAAACTAATGAAAAAAACAAAACTATTATAACCTTGGTGTGTGTGTGTATGTGTGTGTGTGTGTGTACCTTGACAGGCTCTAAAGTAGCAGAGAAAGCATCCTGCAGAGCACAGCAGGCCAACCTCCACATTTCCTCTGTGAACACTGGACCCACTGTGACCAAGATATACCTGGAGAGAGACGGACAACAATAACAACAACAACAACAACAACAGTGGTTGGATTAGACAGAGAAAAAGTATCTGCATTCTAACACATTGTCTAAA
The DNA here is from genome assembly GCF_030273125.1 of Centropristis striata. Classification (NCBI taxonomy): domain Eukaryota; kingdom Metazoa; phylum Chordata; class Actinopteri; order Perciformes; family Serranidae; genus Centropristis; species Centropristis striata. The sequence goes on along the minus strand of NC_081536.1, from coordinate 27,903,609 downwards.
TTATTATTCAATCATTATAGCAAAAAAATACTAAAATCTATAAAGTCTTATAATGAATCCATTGCTCTGTTTGTAGTGCTCAGCTTATTGGTCCCTTCACAGGATGTAAATGTGAATTATTTTTAGCTGCCCTTTCATTTAAAACAGCTAGGCGTTAATAAAACTGGAGTAAATAGTGCATTTGTTTGGGATTATTTTCAGTGGCGGATTAATACACATTTGGTGCTCTAATGCAGTGCTTCTCAACCTTTTTTTTAGTGATGTAGCCCTTTCGAAATATTTTTTTCAGCCAAGGACCCCCTAACCAGAGCAAAGCATTTTGGTTGAAAAAAAAAAAAGACTTAAAAACAGAGCACTGTGCCACCAGTGTCTGATTTATTAAACTTTGGAACTGATGAACACAAACAAAATTCAAACATTTGAAAAAAAATAATATTTCAAACATTTTAAATGTTAATAATCCATGACTAAATTTATTGCAAATATTTCTCATCACTGAAATGTAGTAATTCAAACTAATGTAGTAAAAACAGTGACATGTAACCATTTAAAACTATAAAATGAACCATTTAAAACTCCATAAATGTGCAAAACACTGCTCATTTGTAGTGGTCTATCTTGAAATATTTAGGAAAAAGAAAGAAAGGAAGAATTAACTTAATTGATTTGTTCAAAGAAAAATAATTACCAACATAAAGTGTCCTCTTTTGGGATCATAGTAAAGATCTGTTTTAAAAAATTAATCATTAACTCAATTTTAAATAAAAGTAGAAATTGCTAAAAAAATCTTTTTATGAACTTATACTTATATTTTCCTAAAATATTTATTAAATCATTATTTTTAAAGGATTTTTGCATGGATGTTACTTTTTCAATGTATATTTTAAAATCTAGCGGCAGGATGGTGTACGAGGCACTGACCAAGAATAAATTGTGTGTGAATAAACAACGCTGCAGTAACGTACTTTGGTCAGAAGATGGCAGTGTAATGTATTGCTGTAGGCTAATCAATCAGTGAACAGGAGAAGAAGAAGAAGAAGAAGAAGAAGAAGAAGAAGAAGAGCGAAAACAAGAACAAAAAGGTTTCTGATCGGAGAGCAAATGGAAAGAAGTCTTCAGGAATTAGCTTCAACTGGGCAACTTCTAATTGTTCTTTCATGTCAGAGGAAATAACTGATCAGTCATGTGAATTAAATGTTGCTCCATCAGAACTCATTCAGAAAAAGGGTTTCTATACGTTTTGTGCATTAACTATTTTTCCACCTCAAGCAAGCGTAAAAACTTATATGCACATTTTTGAAAGTTTTATCAAATTGTGGTGTTTCATCAAGCTTTTCTCATGAGAATCTTTAGAAAGTGCATAAAAAAATGATGCTTGACAGAAACACGGCTACATATTGTAACAAGGATTCATTTGTTAGTAGATTTGGTCTTTTCATGACAACAAGCCATATTGTATCAGAAAGCAATGCATTTTTCCAGACTTCCACATTGTACCAACTCAAACAATTTGGGGATATTATCTTATTTAAATGTATCAATTTTTCTAACACTCCTACTGCAAGTTGTAATGAATTTATTTTTAGGATGCACTAAGCCAGATCCCGAAGTGACGAGAAAAAAATAATAAAAAATTGAAATCTCGACTTTAAACATGAGATCTCTTTACATGCGAGATAAACTTTGAGGCTTAATTAGGCTGTTTTGAGGGAAGTGCCTGACGCACGATACAAATGGAATAAAAGTTCAGCCAAATGCAGCATAAACAAAATGTTTTACCTTATTAGTTAACTGCAAATGTTTGTAAAACATAATGGGACTGTGCTTATGTGCCCACTTGGGTTAAACAGTGTAGATATAAGGTCTGATGGAATCATATTGTGAAGAGACAGCGTGTTCCACATGGCTACTTGATATTCACGTCAGATCCTTCCACATGGCTACTTAATATTCATGAGTCATGGTGTCTGCAGGCAGCTTAAACCTGCCTAATGTGTAGCACCTTAGACAGGTAGCCTACTGTATATGTGCACCCGTAAAACTCTGCACGGAGCTGGGAACTGGCTGTGAGCGGCTCACTACACTACATGCAGTATATTATAACATTAGTGTTGTCTGCGTGTGTCTGCGTGTGTCTGCCAGACTGTTAACATGTCTTTATTTGTGACAGGAGCTGATGTTGACTGTGTGGACAAAATAAGCGTAGTGTCCATGTCCGCGCCACGCAGACACACAGCAGTGAACTCAATGTGACAGCTACATTTACATTTACATTTAGTCATTTAGCTTTTATCCAAAGCGACTTACAGGAAGAGTAAAAACAAACAATCAACGTATAGTGCAATAATAATTAGTGCATCAATAAGTGCTAGTGACAATTCTTTGAGGAGTAGAATTATTGTGTGGTGCGAGGAGAGAAGATGCTCTCTGAAGAGCTGGGTCTTTAGGTTTTTAAAGCTAGAGAGGGACGCCCCTGCTCTGGTAGGAACTGGTAGTGGTTCCACCAACGGGGAACAAGAATTACAAAGGGTCTGGATTGCCTTGGACGAATGGGGGGCAGAGCCACGTGCCGTTCATTGGAAGAGTGTAACGGTCGTGAGGTAGCATATGTCTGAATCAGGGCGTTCAGGTAGGTAGGAGCAGTACCGGAGACAACTTTGCAGGCCAGCATTAGAGATTTGAATTTGATGCGGGCTGCAACAGGTAGCCAGTGGAGCTCAGCTAACATTATAGCCTATAAGTGCAATGTGATCTTAACTCCACTAATGTTTTTGACAAGAGAATAAAGCAGGGAGTGGAACTCAAGATATGAAGTTTGAAAGTCGAGATCTCAATTTTTTTTTCTTCCTCGTGTCACTTCGGGGGTTCCGTAAGATCATTTATCTAGACCAGGGGTAGGCAACCTGCGGCTCCAGAGCCACATGAGGCTCTTCAGGCCGTCTGCAGTGGCTCCTTGTGTTTGTGACCAAAACATTTATATGAAATGAAACGGTTATTTGTTTACATTTAGATTTTTATTCAACATTGGTGTAGACCCAAAGCAATTTGCAGTCTTTGATTGTGAAAATGTGCAACTTTTTGGTCAACTTAAATGTTCATCATAGCTTACAAAAGTCTACGGCACGGCACCTTAATCTCTACATTTTGCAAACTTCAAGTTTATTATTAAATTTCTCTAGCTAGGCTAGCTTTCGATTCCGAACCCCCTGAGATATTTGTCAAGTGTCAAGCCTCTCATTTGCACTTTGGTTGTCACTGCTTCTGACAAAATCATGTTGGTAAATGCTCATTATGACCTATTTGTAAAGCTGGTAGGCTAATTTAGATTAAGAAGGCTGTTTTATCTTCATTCTTTAAGGCTCAAAATAAGGTTTGCGGCTCCATTCCGACTGTTTTTCCCTTTTTTTGGCCAACAATGGCTCTTTTGTTCGTAAAGGTTGCCGACCCCTGATCTAGACAAAGAATCATTTACTCTTCAAAAAAACAAAGTCCAACTTCTATCTTTTAATGCAAATTGTGTTTTTTTTAATAAGGAAACCCTCTGTGATTCATTCTGTAGTTTACCAAGTTACCAAATTAATATAAACAAGTTGTTTTTTCAGGCAGCGAATTGGCAGCAGATAAAACTTTTGCCCCTTGCATCTGGTTCAGGCATTTATCATAATTTAAGCGTCATTAAAATCTTGGCTCTTAGTTTTTAAAACATGCATTCCTATTGTGTAATTTCAAATGACTTTCGAACCAAAAATACAGAGAGAGTGATTCCTGAATTGAAGGAAGGTTTCTACTGTGATGACTGAGTCAGTTGTGTGTGTTCACCTGATGCAGGAGCAGCCGACTCTAGAGATGGTCTCTGCAGGCTCAGACACACAAGCCACCAGGAGCTTGAACAGATCCTTCAGCATCAGGTTGATCAGAGACTCATAACCAATATCTGCAGGAGCACACACACACACACACACAAGCATGCATGCACACACACAAGGTTTCTGTGAGCACATGATGTGATGACAGAGAGAGATGGCCACAATTTAATCTGACTAAGGTGAAGGGCAGTGGAACAACAAAGTCATCAGTCACGCTCTACTTCACTTCGGTGCACAGACAAACGCTGCACATGAAACAACAACAAGTTATCAGATCTGTGATAGTGAAACTTCTGTCTGGAATATTTGAACACAGATGCACGTTGCTGATGTCACAGATGAATGTCAAAGCTCAGATTCCATCAGATCTTTCTTGCTTTTCTGCCTTCCCTTTAATTTCTTTCTGGAAATCATGTAAATTAAATCATGTGCAATCAAGAATCAGCTGTGGAAATGACTGTAACACACTCACACACTTCCATTTCACAAAGCAATTTTAACACCACAAAAAAAAGCAAATTGGTTGCGGGAACTGAAGGTTTCAACTGACCCTATGAAAATATTTCAGCACCAAGGAGCTTTTGACCTGATTTGAAACTTGAGCGCATCCTCACACAAACACACCTGAGTGTATGAAACTGTTGACGTGCTCCACCACCAGCTCACAGCACAGGCCGATGGCGTGTTTGAAGTTAGCAGCAGCGACATCCCAGTAGGAGTGGTCACCGTGGCTACGCTGCAGCCACAGTGACATCACAGGCAGCAGCAGCTGGATGACGGAGAAGATGGCGAATCCTGGACCTGGAGAGAGGAGACACACGCTCAATCAGCACATACTGCATGATGCCTAATGCACTAACAATTAAGTACACTGTAAAAAAAAAAAGTTGTTTTTACAGTAAAAAAACGGCAGCTGTGGTTGCCAGAACTACCGTAATAAATATGGTGCAACTTTTTCTAATATTACGGTAAAAGGAAATTTAAGACTGCCATTTTATTCCATATTTTACCATAAAAAATAAAGTTTTTCCATAAAAAGAAATACCATATAATTGACAAGAAAATACTTTATAAATGCTGCATAAATGAAAGATTTCACCATTAAATATTACATTTTGTTTGAGATATGCTATTTAGCACATTTAACCGTGAGAAAAAGTATTTTCACAAAAAATAAATGCTAAAATGAATATATATACATATATACATATACATTATATAAATACATATATACATATACAATATATATAAAAACACATATATACATATACATTATATATACATATATATGTATATATATATATATATATATATATATATATATATATATATATATATATATATATATGATAACAAAATCAATTTGAAAATGTTAATTTCATGAAAACAAAATATAAAAGCTGAAAGAAGACAACAACATTGTAGTTACTGCACTCTGTTTTTGCATTACAATTAGAACCTTTTACAGCAAAACCAGAGTGCACTAACTACATTTTTGGGGTCAAAGGTCAAATATTTGTCATGATTTTTTAGCATAAATATTACATCATCATCAATGAAATAGTAGAAATAAGTATCATATCACTAACCCACCTATAACCCATTTGGCTGGCCAGTTAAAAAACATTAAAAAACTTTAAAGCAGTTTTTCTCAGTTTTACCCTTTGCGTAGTTACTGCAGTGAGACTTTGTAGGGCAGAATACACGTGACAAACTGATCTCCACACATGTCCGTGTGTTACCTGGTACAGTGGTGACCTCTCTGAGCAGAGTGAACAGCAGGTCCAGGGTTGGAGGTTGGTGCTGGCGAGGACAGTTGGACACCGCTGCTGTCAGCTGCTCCAGTAACAAAATCCACACCTGGATCAGACCTGCAACACACAGCTAGGGTTAGAGAGAGAGAGAGAGAGAGATAAAGGGATGAACTAATGAGGACAACAATCACTTTACCTGTGTCATCATCAAACTCCTGCAGGACACAGTCCATCCCGTCCTCAGTGCTGATCGAGCGCTCTTGTGACCTCATCGGCAGGCTGGCGAGCCGAGCCCCCAAGAACACCGGCTTGGACTGCATCTTGTAGATCTTTGCCAGCAGCTGTCAGAAAAACACTTTAATGCTGGGCTCACACCAAAAGAGTCCCAGACTAAAAACTGAAAGTCTTTAGTAAATCTTGGAGTTTTACTGGAGTCACAGCGCTCCCGTCATCTCCATGGTTAAGTTTAAGGTAGTAATCTGCTCTGTTTCATATCAGTCTTTTCCTAGTCTTGGGTTTGGATCATATCAAACGTGTTTGATATTATCTCAAGTCTCAGTGACGTAACACAATCACCAACCAATAGATGAGCGGGGGCAAGGTCCCCGGTTCCAGACCGGCCAGTAAAACCACTTCCACAGGAAAAAGGAACATCACAATAATGCTAGTAAGCTCAGTCCTCAATAAAAATATAGTGATGTCATATATTTAGATTTTTGGGGGCGCTGTTTCTTAGTAAAGAGGAGAGAACGGAGACCCAGTTAAAATGTATAAATAAATGTATACATAAATAAGTAATAAATAATGGATAATAAATGTATGATTAACTAAATGAAAGCTGATAGAGCTGATAAATATAACTATTCATTTAAACACATTATAATCAAATTGGCCTGCGACCCGATTGCGGATAAGCGGTTAAGGTTAATGACTGAATGAATGAATAATCAAATTGGACATAAATGTGTATCATGAATTCATTTCTAAATTTCCCTTTCCTTTATTCTTCCTTACATCTATTTTTACTGTAAAATAGTCAACTTTTTTAAAATTATTTTGAAGCGTCTTCTCTTTTTCAACACAAACCTCTGCACACACTAGAACAGCTGGAGCCAAAAGCTCCATTTTGCAAGTTTTTACTAAGAGCATGATGGGGAAAAATGCATGGTAGGTAAAAAATGCTAAAAGAATCTAGTTGTAGTCTTGTAAATAGTTACCCTGCCAGATTCACATCCTTTCTAAAATCTCAGTGTGAGACTAGGCTGGGACTAAAAACTCTCAACAATTGTCTTTAGATGTGAGCAGGTGTGAGTATTTTCCAAGTCTTTTTAAAGTCTTCTGGTGTATAGGTAGCATAAGTTACAGTGAAAAGGGAGAACAAACTGCTGCATATCTGTTCTGCTATCTGAAGCTACTACTGTGTATATTTAGACTCAATATTTTGTCACCTATTGGGACTTTGTGGAGAAGAAAATGTGTCCCTGATTAGGATTGTTTTAATTGTTTAATGAGTCCAATAGGAAATAATATTGAACTTACACTCATAACAACCTATAACCCTGATATGAAGCTTGTACCTGGGAACATTTGCGGAGGTAGTCGAGCGCAGGCAGGCAGAGGTCAGTGGAGCTGTAACCAGACACATGGACGCAGTCTCCAATCTCCTTACAGTCCACCTCTCCTACACAAAAAAAAAAAGTTTTTATTTGGGCTTATTTGCCACAATATTTTGCTGACCAGAAACCTTAAGAAAAACTCACATAAAGCCCCTCACTGCAAAAAAAAGGTTTGTCTAAAAACAAGATAAAAACACTAAATCTGAGGGAAATGATATTGCTGCATGGACAGATAATTTCACTTAACAAGATTTCTTAAATTAAGATTGCTAAATCTAGAAAGTAGCATGTTGAGCACTTAAAATAAGAAATTAACTCATAAAACAAGATAAATTATCTAACACATCTAAATCTAAAGTTTTTTTTTAATTTTGGTAAGAAACAAATAATTGTCAGTGCACTCTGCTCGGGCCAGTTCATCGCTGCTTGCAGCTTTAATTTATCTTGTTTTAAGAGTTAATTTCTTATTTTAAGCGTTCAACATGCTTATTTCTAGATTTAACAATATGAATTTAAGAAATCTTGCCAAGTGAAATTATCTGTCCATGCAGCAAGATTATTTCCCTCAGATTTAGAGTTTTTATCTTGTTGTTAGACGCCTTTTTTTGCAGTGCTCCCCTCCTGTCCTGTCCTGTGTTAAAGAAGTCACTGTACAAGCTGCTCATGCATCAGGTCATGAGTGTTTCACATCAACAGTTCCATGAGAAATAAATAATAATAATAATAATAATAATAATAATAGAAATAATAATTGTATTTATATAGGACTTTTCAAGCTTAAGCACAAAGTACTTTCCAGATTAAAAGATTTACACAGTGAAAAGTAAAAATCTAAAATCCATGTAAGCCCACCCTGTGTGACATATTAGAGAGCATATATATATAAAGCAGCACAGAGGCCAGACATAAACTGATGGAGGTGCAAGTGCAAAAATAAAATAAATTATAGGGGGATAGGAGAAATAAACTCCAGGTGAACCACATACATGAACAAATAAGATCTTAACCTAAGAAATGATCTCACATAAAGCTGGTAATGAGTTGATATAAAGCAGATTAAATGCCATTAAAAGGAGAAACAAAACAAACCTAAACCTTTGACGAACTTCAAGAGGCACATGATGTAGTCGGTTGCAGCGTTCGCAAAAACTTGGATGTTGTCCGTGTTGATGAAAGCCTCAAAGACATCGAACACAGGAGCCTGGGACTTCCCTGGAGGACGGAAGGGGAGGGAAGGATGGAAGGAAGAAAGGAAGGAAAGAAAGAGGGAAAGGAGTTGAGGAGATAGGGAGGGAAGAAACAAAAAAAAGAAAAAAATTAACAAAAGAAAATGGACAAAAAGACAAGTCAAGTTAGATTTTTTGATTTAATTTTTACCCAGTATTTTTCTAGGTTACAAATGATTTTACCATTTTTTCTATTTTCTACAAAGAAACCATCTGGTTTTGATTTGTTCCATTAAAAATAAACATTTGGGACGTTTGTTGTGTTAAAAGAGAGTGTGTGTGTCTGGGAAATGAAAAAGTTCCAGTTGTCGTGTTGTAAACATCTTCGACATCAACACAAATGTTTCTGTCTAATTAGAGAAGGATTCTGTCCCCGAGGGTTCAACACACTGCAGAATAAAAACAGCATCTTCAGGTTCACAACGAAGAAAACACAAACAGAAAACTGGGTGTGGATGTGTTGGTGGTTACCACGAGCTGAACAGATGTTCCTTCTCTTATACTACATAATATACATTAGTTTCTACGTGTCCTTAAAAGGTGGCTGCTAACAAGTGGCTAAATAACATTACAAATTCCAAACAAGATGCAAAATGACAAAAAAGACATAAAATGACCTAAAAAAGGCACAAAAAATGACAAAAAAAAACATTAAAAATGACCCAAAAAATATGTAAAATGACAAACAAGGCAGAAAATTACCAAAAGAAGATGTAAAATTACCAAAAACAGATGTATTTTGACCAAAAGAAAGGCACAAAATGACAAAAAGTAAACAAAGAGGCAGCAGCTAACAAGTGGCTAAATGACTTTACAAATTTCAAACAAGACACAAAATGGCAAAAAAAGATGTAAAATGACCAAAAAAAGACGTAAAATGACCCGAAAGTGTGTGTGTGTGTGTGTGTGTGCGTGTGTGTGTGTACCCATGGAATATTCTCCCAGCAGGTAGTCCTTGGTGTCTGTCTTGCTGCTGTGGACGGTCCTCAGAGCACTGAACAGAGGCCTCCAGCCTGACAGGATCTGAGGAGAACACATCTCCACCAGCTCGCCTATCGATGTTATCACCTGCAGGGAGCACAGCACAGAAACTTTTCATAAACAGGATAAATAAAGGTGCTACATGAGCTAAATTATTGGTGTTTTATTTATTGGTGCAATAACAGGCATTATTCTAAAAATGTCCACTTTCCGACAGTCCTTTAATGGATCGTTTCCGTTGGAATAAGTAACCAAAATGAAGCCAAAAAAATAAACTGTTTGGAATAACAAGATCCTGTTTAAAACATTAAATTCTGCCCCTCAGCGACACTGTGAAGCCATGATTGATTCTGCTGAGATGAACAGTCACATTATAAATATTCACTGAAAATCTGTTTACACAGAGCAGAGAGGAGAGGACAGGAGAGACTGCAAATACTTCAATATGTACAATATGTGGAGACCCACTTCTTTCCCCACAACATTCATGACACTTGTGTTTACTTGGAACATGGTTGTACATATAAATTCAATTTTATTCAATTAAAAAAAATATATATATATATGAGAGAAATTCAACTTGTGTTTTCTTATTATAGCTGTGTTATTCTGCACAAAGACACGTTTGAATTGTTCTAGCCATGATTGTGCTGATTCCATAGAGCTGCAGGACTTATAGAACTTACATAGATTTTATATAATGCAGTGAAACACAAGGACACAGTGCGGAAAATGTAAAAAGATCAGATGTTTTGGGACTGTCCAAAGTTAAAAAAAAAAAAACTATTGGGTCGGGATTCAAAAACACTTCTATTAAACATTGATTTACCTCTCTCCCCTCAATATATATTATAGGAGCATTCCCTAAGGGAAGATGGGAAAAAGGAAGCTGTATCTATTACATGTCCTATTATTAATAGCTAGGAAGATGATAACCTTCTTGTGGTTAAAACCACTCCCTCCTACTATACCCCAGTGGCAGGAGAGAGTGAGGAAGGTATATGTGATGGAGAAGATAACGGCTCACCTTCATCTTAAGATGGACACTTTCACAACAAGATGGAGCCCTGTGAGCTGATACTTAAACCTACCAATGTGAAACGTTGTCAAACTATGCTACCTCAGAACTGTTCAAGTGTATTTGTGATTTAGAAGAATGTCAGAAACAGACCAGTGAGCCTAAGTTGTTTGCCAAACTCTTATTTGTTTGACTGTTCAATCTATACATTTCATGAATAACTTTCTTTAGTTGTTTTCCGTATGTATGTAACAGAAAGAAAAATCTGGTGAAGATTAAAAGATGTGTAAATACATATGAACACCAATAAATACTTGGTTAAAAAAAAAAAAAAAAAAAGATCAGATGTTGGGGTTCAGAGGGTTAAGAGATCAGACTCCACCTGGTCCTGCACGTCTTCGTCACACAGCTCCAGCTGCATGATGTGCTCGAAGGGCTTGAACAGCGCCTCGTTGAAGTGGAAGTGTGGAAGCTCCGCCCAGCTCGTCAGCACCTCCGTCAGCACGTCGTGGATGAAGGAAACGGCCTTCTGGGATACGTGGCGCTCTTTGTGACACGCCGCCTGAAAGAAGAAGAAACTCTTACTGTGGTAGCAGTTTAATTGTATATATACAGTATATTTAACTCTATCATTTCCTGTAAAGGATTAATAAAGGACCTATCTATCTAACTCTAAGTTCATTTTTACTCAAATTTTTACTCTTCTCCAAACTGCGCCTGCAGTTTGTAGAAGAGGTCCCCTACCTCCACCAGATGCGGGGCCACCACGCTCCAGGCCCTCATAATGTGCAGCAGAGGTCGGTTCTTGTTCCTGACGATCCTCAGCATGCCCTCGCCCAGACGGAAGAGATGGAGAGCGCTGCGTCGGTCCAGTGTCGACTTGGCCTCTCCTGCAAACACGGAGGGTACAGAAAAACTGTATTCATGTCTTTATTTACAGTTGAAACCAGAAGTTTCATACACTATATAAAAAGACACATATGCTTTTTTTTTCTCACTGTCTGACATGAAATCAGACAATCACTTTTCCTGTTTTAGGTCCGTTAGGATTACCAAAATTATTTCTATTTGCTAAATGCCAGAATAATGAGAGAAGGATTTTTTTAGACAATTTTTTATTACTTTCTTCAAAGTCAGAAGTTTACATACACTAACATTATTATGCCTTGAAACAATTTGAGAAAGCCCAGATGATGCTGTCATGTCTTTAGAAGCTTCTGATAGGTTTATTTACAACATTTGAGTTAATTGGAGACACACCTGTGGATGTATTTTAAGGCACACCTGAAACATGCTACTTCTTTGTGTAACATCATGGGAAAGTCAAAAGAAATTAACCAAGATATCAGGAAGAGAATTGTGGACCTGCACAAGTCTGGTTTATCCTTGGGTGCAATTTCCAGATGCCTGAAGGTGCCACATTCATCTGTTCAAATAATTATAGCCAAGTATAAACACCATGGGAATGTCCAGCCATCATACTGCTGCAGGAAGGAGACGGGTTCTGTGTCCCAGAGATGAACGTGCTTTGGTCCAAAATGTGCATATCAACCCAAGAACAAAAGCAAAAGACCTTGTGAAGATGCTGGCTGAAGCTGGTAAGAGTGTGTCATTATCCAGAGTGAAACGAGTCCTGAGACATGGACTGAAAGGCCACTCTGCCAGGAAGAAGACATTACTCCAAAAGAAACATAAAACAGCCAGATAACAGTTTTGTCAGACCACAGGACATGTCTCCAAAAATTAAGGTCTTTGTCCCTGTGTGCATTTGCAAACTGTAATCTGTCTTCGGTTAACTAAGGCTGCATGAGTGATATAAAGCCATAAGAAAATATGATATAAAGTGTGAGCGTGCATGTGTACCTGGCATCGCCAGTGAATAGTCTCCAGGCTCCGTCACCGAGTCGAACAGCTGAGACTGAGAAGCTTTCCTGAGCTGCTGCAAGAAGCCGACCAGACCAACCAGGTTCAGCTTAGTGGCTGCTTCTTCAAACAACCTGCACACACACACACACAGACACACACAGACACAGACACAGACACACACACAGACATACATTAATTGTGTTTTTTTTTAATTGTGATATGTTTGGAAGAGTTTGATTGATAAAGTTTTGTGAAGATATACACTTCATCGGTCAATTATAAATCCCTTTTTTTCCCCTTTTCTTTTTGTCTCCTTTTCTTTTATTGCTGCCTTTCTTACTTTTTTAAAATTTACTTATTTTCATTTTATTTATTTATTTTATGGAGTGAGGTCAGTCGTGAGGTATTTGAACTCATTTTGGTTTGGATGGTGGTTTATTTTCCTATCTGTTGCGATATCTTTGTGAATATAGAGAGCACTTATATGTGGTTTATGTTTCTGTTTTGATGAAAATCAATAAAATCAATTTTAAAAAATAAGTCAGAATCATTTGATTGAAAGAGGTAAAAAAATATATATATTTTATTCCAACTTTATGGGCGACTGTGTATAAATAAAGTTACCCTAAATCATTATTAATAATAATAATTATAATAAACTTCAGTTGTATAGCTCCTTTCACACATGAAATGTAGCATAAAGTGCTTTACAACAAATAAAGTAGTAATGTGAGGTTAGGGTAGGTGAAAATACTAAGTAAAAATCCCAATGACTGTGTCCTCAGAGTGCAGAGGAGAAAAGTTTTGAGGCAGAGATGCAGTGTGTGTGTGTGTGTGTGTGCAGTGTGTTGCCCTTTAAGCTCAGTGTTTTGGGGACAGCCTTGTGCAGAGGAGTATTTACTATGTTTTGGCACCACTTTCAGCTTGTAAATGTGTTCAGTCCATCTGTTGCAAAAGATCAGAGGGAACATTTTTTTTTATTCGCTCCTAAAAGCAGCAGCCCAGATAACTGGTTACTTAAGAGATGATCCTTGAAATAAACACAGTTTATTCCCTTTAATAAGTGCAGGACTGCTGGCACGCACTCTCTCACACACACATTTGTTCTTCTATACATGTGAGGACTCTAACCTTCACCTTAACCTCATTCTAAATAAAATCCTACAACGTAACATGTAAACATCAGGTAGCTTTGAGCTGCTGCTGCCATCTTGTGGCCTTTGTGAAGAAAAGTCTAGGTGATCCACCACATGGCCCGCTGCTGAGCACCACATGACAGAGTTTAATGCTCTGGGCCCTTTATATACCACATAATATTTACTATACCCATGTTTGGTATTTGGTATTTTCTTAGCACAATTTCAACATGATCTAACAATCATTTCCACTTTAACCCAATTTATTAACATATTGAGCCCAAAAATACACAAAAATCATGAAATCTGAAATAAAATTATACTATTTATGACAAAAAAACCCACAAATATGCCTGTTAAGGACCTGGAAAATGTAAAACATAGGTTGCAAATATGATCATATAAAAGGTCAAATTCAAGTATGATGAAACTGTACACAAAAAATACCATAAAAACATGTTTATTTATAGGAACAGTGTTAGATGATTACACTGTAAAACCCAATTTTGCATGTTTGTTATCATAACTAAATTTTTCTTTTTCAATACAACAAAGATTTGTGCAAAAAGTAATTTTAACCTAGAATATTGAGTCAAATAGCAAGATTCAATTGAGTTAACTCGATTGTCTTTGTTGTCTTAACATAAAATTATTTTGCAGCATAGACACTCAAATATTTAAGTTGAAACAACAAGTTGGGTTTTACAGTGAAGACCCCTTTTTTCCATTTTTACAGAATGCCACGCCTGCCTCGTCCCATCCTACTTTTACACTTGAATAAATATTTTTGTACTATCAAATTAAAACGATCATATCTTATGTTTTACATGACCTCAGAACATCAAACAAAAAACTGGAGAAAGTTTCAAGTCTGTAATTTGGAGTGAAGTCGACAGCAGCACTCCTCGTGTGCTCGGTTTTTGTTACGACGATCACGCCAGCGCGATCATAGACTCCAGGGGATTAATTGCCAAAATCCCATTTTACTAAGAGTCAGCGTCATGCTGGCTCCTCATTTACCGTGATAACAAGGCAGCGGACGCTTCACTGAACTGCTGCTGCTGCAGATTATAACTGAACTGAGGCAGCAGGTATTTAATTACAGACTAATAACTGTGCATCCTAGCTTTAATTTTTATCATTTTCCACATTGTGTTCTTTGTCTAAAACGTGTGATTATTACTCTTATGCAATTTGATTCATTGTTTTGCATGTTTGCATTTTATTTAAACTTAATAAAACTTAATTTACTATAATTCTCTTAACAGTTTGATATATTTATATTGATATATCTATTATTGCTTTTTTAAATTACTAAGAAAAAATCAATACATAATATTGGTATTTCCTGGTTTAATGATGTTGCTTCCCTTTGGGCCTGTGCTGCTTTTCATTTCTGTCTCTGTTAACTTTTATTTTAATCTCAGCTGAGACCATTTTTTCTAGCTTTTGTAAAATAAGTAATAAAAGTTATTCAACTTGCATTTTTTTTTTTTTTAGATTTTTTGTATTATTACTGAGTTCTTCATAATTTTAGCCATAATTGAGAGGTGCAGGACTTCTATATTTCAGTCAAAAACTTGTAAAATGATATATTTAATATTGATTTTTAAAATACTAAGAAAAATAAATAAGAACGAAAATACAATTAAAATATTTTTGTTTCCTGGTTTAACTGTTGCTTCACTTTGGGCTTGTGTTCCTTTTTAAAATGTGTTTATGATGGTGGAAACATATTTATATCTCTGTTTACTCATATTTTGAACTTAGCTAAAACCATTTCTTGCAAAAATAAGTCATAATAGCTAATTGCATTTGTCATATGATTTTTGGCATTATACTGAGGAATCCCTATTTCTTGATTAAATTTTCAAGAAAAAGTGCAGGACTTAACAAATGAATATTCTTATTACTTTTTTATTAAAAATAAGTCAAATGTGGCAGCAGCAAATGTGCTTGGGGTTCAGAGGTTTAATGTCCCAAAATTACATTAAAGATCGGAGAGGCTTGCAGCCAAATATTGTTTTCTTTTCTGATTAATTCACCAGTTAATTGATTTAGAACAATTTTCGCTTCCTGAATGGGTTAAATTGCAAATTGAGGATCAGTTTTTAAGGCAACATTTACATATCACAAAGTAAGGGCTTTATAAATACATATTATCTTATAAAAATGTTAATGTTGTCAATAATGCAATTGAAGATAAAGCAATTTTAGCCTTATTTGTGAACCACGGCTAAAATAAATGTTTATTAATGTATGATAATAGAGATAAATCTAATATATATATGATACCTCGCTCGTTTGGCTCTCAACAGAGGCGGTCGCTCTCTTTTTCTCTCTCCTTCTCCTGTGTTTTTCCCTGCTTCGCTCCTCTCGTCTCGTCTTGTCTTCTGTCTCACACTTTGGGAAGACTCTCTCTACTGCTCTCAAAAAATCATGGATTTGATGAACTGGTCTCTCAACGCAATTGACACTATCTTCTCAACGAGAAGCCTAGGCTCAGAGGAACCCTCCTGCCCCGACGGGACGTTTGCTGCTGGCTACACGATGGACGCGTGGGACAGGTGGCGTGTCGTGTGCCTGGCAGCTCTCTCTGTGGAGGATATTGAAGATCTTTATCTATTCGGAACCATGATAACAGGGTTTTTGCTGTTTGGATTAGGCTTTGCTCTGGTTTATCGAGACACACAGGAAACGGTGTCAGCTGTCAAAGGCCCCACAAGGCTGCCCGTGATGATTGAATCAGTGGGCAGGGCTGTCGGAACTCAGACTGTGGTCACAAACCGCACCGTGGATGAAATTCTGGAGCGAGTGATAGCCCTGGAGAAGCGACTGGATTGACCCGGGACCAGCAGGGACATTATTACCATCGAGAGGATGAAGTTGCTGCCACTTGCACCCACAGTCCAAATTCCAATCTTATCTGGCTTCCCAAAACAGCAGCCTCTGGCTTCAAGGCTGTCTGCTAATCTTGCCCACTGAGTGATGTAGTGAGATCCTCCCCCCCTTCCTCCCCCCTCTCAACCTCACACAGCCACCTGTGGACTGTCTGCCGCTGGCCGGGAACCCAGGAAGGAAGGCCGTCTCCATAGCAACGTCTAGGCTATCGCTTTTGTCATTCTGGCGAGCTGAGACGGGACTGATTAGGTGCTGGAAATTAAAAGGCGGGTCTCAGGCCTACACACTCGAACTTCCACATATACAGATACGAATACATCCCCTCAAGTTTTTTCATTGTTTTTTCCTCCTTTCCTCTCCTCACGTGTGCTGTATTTCTTTCTCTTCCTCCCTGTCTTCCTGTCCTGTTCGCCTCTGTCTTATTGTTTGTGTGTGTTTTATACGTTTGGACGGGTTGATGGCTAATTTCGTTGTAATGGTACTTGTTACTCTGAGCAATGACAATAAAGATGATTCTTCTGATATTGAGCCCCACCTGTCTGCCTGAGTGGACAGCGTGCACACTGCCTTGGCGGCACTGGTCCCCGTCATCAGGCTGCCGCTCTTCATGTCCAGGCCTCGGCCTCGGCTGCTCTCCCTCAGCAGCTCCTGGATGGACAGAGGCTGGATGACCGGCTGGCTCAGGCCCAGCTCTGAGGCCTCCGGGCTGGGCTCGCAGCTCAGCTCCATGCCCATGTCCACGGCACCCGCCTGCTGGGTGATGGTGGTCAGAGAAGATGGCTGCGAGGAGCCGTCGCTGAAGTGGGTGTGCTCCAGTGAACTGATGTACTCAGTCACCCTGAAACAGAAACCAGGAGGTGAAAGAGAAGTAGAAAACAAGAAATCATTTTGTGAATCTAAACATATGTATTCTGCCCTACAAAGTCTAACTGCAGTAACTACGCAAAAGGTAAAACTGAGAAAAACTGCTTTAAAGTTTTTTAACATGTTTTTTAAATGGGTTATATGTAGATAAGTGATATGACACTTATTTCTACATGTATTTATGATGTAATTTTTATGCTAAAAAATCATGATGATTTATTTGACCTTTGACCCCAAAAACGTAGTTACTGCACTCTGGTTTTGCATTGCTGTAAAAGGTTCTAATAGTAATGCAAAAAAGAAAAAAATTGGTGTAACAACAATGTTTTTGTCTTCATTCAGCTTTTATATTTTGTTTTCAGTGAATAAACATTTTCAAATTGATTTTGTTATCAGTGTTTTTAAAAGTGTTTAACAACTCTATTCAAATATGTGTGTATTTCAGACTTAATAAGTAATGTTATATTTTAGTCTTAATATAATTTTATCTCACCTTTTTACTTCATCACTATCTAGATAATAATTTCCCTTTCAAATAAACTTATAATTTCTATTATTTTTATGTTTTAAATAGTATATATATCCAAAGCAGAAGGTGATAAGTGCAATTACTGCTTGGTTTTGAGTTGGATTTTGTGGTTTTTATTTAATTATTTCACTGAAATAAAGCAAAATTGAAATCTAAAACTTTGTCACAAGATGAAACAGACATCAAGGAGTTCATTTTTAGTTATAACTCAATTTTGACAAAATATGTAGTTACTGCAGTTCGACTTTGTAGGGCAGTATTTATGTAACACATCTTCAAAATAAAGAACTAAAACAACTGTGTGTTTGAAATTAATCAAAGTAACAAAAACTATGTAACCCTCTGAAGCCCACAGCCTGCTGGATGGTTTGAAAGGCATGTTTGTTTGTTTTTAAATGGTCATTTATCATAGCTAAAATCTGTAAAATATAATCATATTTTCACATTTCCATCGGCCTTGGAATTAATAATGTGTTACGAATGCTTAAAAATACATTTTTAAAAGAAGCTTAAAATAGTGATATCTGATATCACATATTTATCACTTTATTCTACATGTCTCGTCTAAAATTTTGCAAAAAGTAGACAATAATCATATCCTGTAAAAAACAATACATTTGCACTCCTCAGCACAACTGGAAAGTCATGATTAATTCAGTTGAGACAACTTTTTCTCCTCTATTATTATAAAGTAAAGTAATTGAACTTGCAACTTGACAATTTTTGGAATTATTACTGAAATACTTGGGGTTCAGAGGGTTCATGTCCCAAGAGATACTGGAACTTCCTTATCATGTAATTGCTCTATTGTTGTGGAAATATCAAACTAACTTTGATTTTTAATGTTTTGTACTTTTTTTAAAGCCTTTGAGAAAAGGTTGCTTCTAAAACAATCAGAACAGGATATTCTACTACCTTTAGTCATCCTTAGAGGTTTTAGAAATTTAGATAAATATAATTGGAAATTGAAAAAGCAATTAAAGAAAACTTCTAAAAGCATACTTTTTCTTTGTAGAAAATAAGATCCTGGTCCTGGTGAAGATTGGGAAGCATTAAGAATCGTTGTGATGCACACTGGGGAGCAGCATCTGAACAGATAAGCTAGCCAACTGTGTATAACACAGTCTATCATCCTCCCACTTCACAATAACATTTTTAAAAAACCTTCACTGGACTGAAACTCATTACACATATATTTTCCAGTTCACTGCCACTTGAACATGTTTGCACCACTGGTTTTTGAGTTTGGTCTTGGTTGTTTGTTTGTATTTTTATTTTATACTATTTATTTATTTTATCTTTATTCTATTCCATTTTATTATTCTATTTTTATGACCTTATCTGTTTTACTCTGTACTTGCGCTGCTGCAACACCTGAATTTCCCCCATGGGGGATCAATAAAGGAATATCTAATCTTATCTTATCTTATTCTCCTGTCTTCGCTGTGTGGTCAGAATATCTCTGTTAAAGCAACTGTGAATGTCTGTGGGCCACAACATCTACTCCCACTAAGAAATACTCCTCAACGTACAACAACAAAGGCAACAATGGACTGAGCTGAGACTTCAAGGGAAGACTGCATGTCTCCCAGCTGCAGACCACTCTGGTGTTCAAAAATGCTGCTCTGGATGAGAACATTGTTATATTTGCTATAAAAGCGAGACTGCAGGTCCTACCAACTAAGCTGAACCTCTCCACCTGGTTTCCAGGCAATCATGCTCCTTACTGTAAACATCATGGTAGTGACCAAATAGCTGAAACCATGTCTCACATCTTAAATGGTTGCCAGGTTTACAGGGGGCTCTACATATATAGGCATGACAGAATTGTGGATTTGATATCAGCAGATATCTGATCTATTTTCAGGTCCTACATCATGCTGTATAAGCATTCTACTGTAAAGCCGAGCATGTGTAATAATGTCTCATTGTTCTCTAATGGTACAGATAACGCCCCAGGTCTTGTTGTTAATGACACAGAGAGGTGTTCATTCTGGAGGTCGGCTCTAACTTTGATTACAGCCTTGAAGAGGCCTTCCTAACCAAAGTGCTGAAATATCAGCAGCTGAAGCATAGACTGTATATAAATAATGGAGGTAGTCACTGTGACATCACCCATTGGTTTGTGGCCCGTTTGAGATATCGAGTTCAGCGTTACACTTAGCGCTATCTTGCATCGCCATCTTGTTTCCTATACGGGGAGCAGACCATATCTGGACTGTGGAGGAAGAGAGGGATCTGACCACTGACTACAGCCTCTCTACACCTCAACCTGACTGAGAGAAGTAGCTGCTAATTCATGTTAGCATTAACTGGAGCATTAACTGGGATGTTAGTTTTGGCTGGCAAAAAACAAAAACAAAATGTTCGTTATTTACCTCAGAAAACTGAGCAGCGACTCCTTGGAGTGTCTGTTAGTCAGTAACGCTGAACAAGACATTTTTACTGTCATTAAGTGAAAATGCAGTGAAAGGGTCAAAGTTATAAGACCAAACCGGTAAAAGTCCTTTTTTATATCTATATAACGTTATATATCACTTTATTGACACGTTGCCATGGATACGCATTGTTCTGCTTCTCTCCTGGTGACGGCTCGGCTTGTTAGTGACCTGTCAATCAAAGGTAGCCACGCCCCAAATCATACAATTCTTTATCTTCTATTTTCTTCTAAACAGGGCCATTATTAGAACTATTAACATCAAATTGTCTTGAAGAAGATTTTTTTACTAGCGATTGAGACTATAGTGTTGTCCTAAAAATATTTCTGAGGTTATAAATCAAGTGAGAAGTTTTCTCATTTTGCATTTGAAATTAATGGACAAATTTTTTTTGCAGCCAAACTTGCTGGAATTTTTGGTAGAATGCAGCTTAAGGCACTTCCTGGTTGGCCTCCCTGATCAGACCTGGAGGTTGCCACCTGAGCTGAAGCAGACTATCTTTCAGCTAGGCTACAAATACAAACTTTAATTTTTATATTTGGTAGTCTGGGGCTTGGCACAAGTTGTTCAGCCGCCCAGGCACCTTGTAACTGACTTACTCCTATTGTCAACTGCCCTGGCAGTATTTATGTCCCTTGTGCAAGAACCCTTGTACTTTTTTTTTATGTGGGCATGAATAAATATTTCAAATGTGTCTGTGTGTGTATGTGTGTGTGTTCTTGTACTCCCTACATAGTGAGGACCAGGGGACATGTTTATAACCAACATAGTGAGGACATTTTGCAAAGTGAGGACACTTTGGCCGCTCCCCACTTCTTTAAAGGCTTTTTGAGATTTCAGACTTTGTTTTAAGGGTTAAAGGTTACATGATAATGATAATTAACTGAAACTGTATTGTGTGGTTACAAAACTAACTAAAATTATAGAGAAAATGTCCTTCCTTTTTCCTTTTTGCTCTTTGCCTTATTCCATCATTCTTCATTATGTATGAAAAATGTTGACAAAGGAAATAAAGGCAAAATTTACTGTGACCTCTTTTAATCTCCCACCCAACAAATGCCCCATTACAAAAAACTAATATAATACTAAACTAAAACTAGCAAATTCACTCTAAAAACTTTTAGAGTTAATTAAAACTAACTAACTAACTAATTTGAAAACAAAAATTCACAACCTAATTAGAACTAAAACTAATGAAAAATCCAAAACTATTATAACCTTAGCAGGGAACTCACTATTCCAATGAGGGCCCTCACAAAGATAGAAGTACAAGAATGTGTGTGTGTGTGTGTGTGTGTGTGTGTGTGTGTGTGTTACCCCGGGATTCCACTGGATGTGTAACGACTCCGAAAGGGGTCCGTTCGCAACGGCTGCGTATCTCCGCAGTCCGTCAACACACACCGGATCCGTCAGTGTCGCGAGAGTCCCGAGGACACACGAGATCTCGCGAATTCACGCCTAATCAATTGATATAACTGGAAGATAATCAACATCTCCTCGTTAATGACTGGAGACAAATCCAGCGACTCCGTCTTAACGAGCGCTAACGAGGCGCTAACGAGGTCGGCCGGCTTGTTAACAAGAGCCTCTTGTTAACAAGCCTTAGCGATCTCTGTTTGTTTACAACAAGCACCAGAGTGAGCGGTGTCAGTGGGGTGAAAAGACGAGTGAAAACCTCTAACCTGTTGATTTCAGGTCTACAAGTTATGAAATACGATCCGTCGTGAACCCGAGGTATTTTATTTTGAAAATATACCGCATGTTTTATTTTGTGTCTGTGCAGGACTTCCTGTCCCGAACGATCTGTTCTGTGCTGAATTTATGCGTCGTGCTCCGTCGTCCGACAAAAATAGAAGCTCTGCGCAAGTGTTGCGAGGGCTGTCGGATGGCCATGCGTCGTCGGACTCATTACGCAGCGGATCTGCAGTCGGTGGAATCGCACACATTGATTATAATGGGTGCGTAACGGCTCCGACAACGGATCTGCAGCCGTTACGCATCCAGTGGAATCCAGGCGTTAGTGTATGTGAAGTCATCATTGACGTTCAACTTGTACCTTAAACACTAAATCAACATTAGTGTTTAAGGTATCCACAAAGTTAGTTAAACTTGAGTGTATGTCAAATGGTCCAAAGGAAGATAGAAAAAAATATCTGAAAATCTGAAAGTGTGTATTAAGTTACCCCACAAATCATTATAAACCTGATAAGTCCCCACGAAGCGGTCCCTGGTCAGGTGAGGGACTCTACTTTGTCTGATTGACTATTTGAAGTGATATCTGTGTTTCTGGCTGCTCCAGTATGTTACCTGATTTTTTTCAGGGCTGTAGAACCTTCAGAAAGGGCGGTTCCCACATTGCATGTTCTAGTCTTGTGTTCCAACGATGTGCTATAGACAAGGCTGTGTGTGTGTGTGTGTGTGTGTGTGTGTGTGTACCTGAAGACATGGGGCCAGCAGTCGTGGTTGTGGCTGCCCATCTCCAGCCCCACGTTCAGGATGGCGTCCATACACAGCACGTGAGCCGTGTGGAGGCGAACTCCCTGAGGACGCCCGATCTGCTCCAGGCGCTGTTCAACACGCTGCTTCACTGATAGACCACACACACAAATGGGAACGTTTTCAGAGACATTTAAAGGTCACAAACGTAAAGCAACACTCATTGATTTCATCTTCCCAACCTTTCTGTATCCCGACCAAGGTTATTATAGTTAACGAAAACTAACGAAATAACGAAAACTAGAATTGAAAAAACATTTTCGTTGACTGAAATAAAAATAAAAACGAGAGTTTTTTAAAAAACGACAACTAACTGAAACTGTATTGTGTGGTTACAAAACTTAAAACTAACTAAATTATAGTGTAAATGTCCTTCGTTTTCGTCTTTTTTTAATTGTCTTTTTTATAGTGACTTTTTTGAATCTGGCACCCAACAAATAGCCCATTACAAAAAAACTACAACTAACACTAAAATTAATAAAAAATTAACTAAAACTAAGCATTTTCCAAAAAATAAAAAATAAATCACAATAAAATTAAAACTAAAACTAATGAAAAATCCAAAACTATTATAACCTTGATCCCAACTGAGTATTATCAGCAAAATGTACCTGAAATATGAAAAATAAAGTATGGATAGTGCAGAAAAATTACTCCTGTCAGTGTTATGGATTCATATTTCTGCTGCATTAATCTGTACGTTGCATTTAACTGCTGTAGATGTTTAAAGTTGTGCTTTTTTTAAACTATTTTATAGTTACTGTTGAGTAGTTTAATCTATATTCCTGATTCTGAAAACTTTTTTTTTTTAATAATTCAATTGAACACAGTGCAAATAATCAAACTCTTTTTTTGGAATCGTGGTTGTACTTGATGCATCATATTCTATTAGATATTTTAGTGTGGCTGGCCACGGATCTCTAAAAAGTTACAAAAAAAGCCCTGTTCTTTTTTTCTGAGATTTTTTCTCAAAACATGAACACTTCATCCTTCAGTTCATCACAAATGTTCATTTTCTTAATCTTTTCAATGGACAGGAGGACAATGATTTAACAGGTACAATATTAATGTCTGAAGTGCTTCGATTTTGTACTTTGTGAAAGTAGATTTGAGCAGAGATGTGGTTGTAGTTTCCCACAGCTTCCACAAGATGTCACTAAAGGCCTATTTCTTACTGCAAGCACATTTTAGAGCAACTAAAAATGTGACCAGATTCTCTGTTTAGTTCACCATAAAATGAGAAAAAAAACAACTTTAAGCTTTTAACTGTTGATTAATTGACGCAAGAGCAACTGCTGTCAACTCAGATTTAGTATTAAGTTTGTGTGCAATTGTGTATGAGCGTGCATGTGTGTGCATTCATCAGCTTCTGATCCGTACCTTGTGTGATGGCGTCTCCCATCTCTCCCATCTCCTTCTCCTCCTTTTCTTCCTGCACACATGAGGCTGCAGCCATCTGGGCTAAAGCTGAGGCACAGTTGGCAGCCACACCTGATGGTGTAAGAAAGAGTTATTATATATATATATATTATTAGTCCGGCGGCTGAGCTAAATAAAGGGGACATGCTGGACAAAAGCACCAAATTTGTTCCACAAACTCTCCATTACCATAGGTTTTAATTTTTGGTTGGAGCCACTTCATCAAGTTTGCGAATCGGAGATGGCAGCTATATAAAATCTATGAGAACCAATATATCTTCCAAGCCACTTAAAAGGTCAATCTTGGTGTCAAAATATACATTTTCTGGCTCAATGAATCAT
Organism: Centropristis striata; assembly: GCF_030273125.1. Taxonomy (NCBI): domain Eukaryota; kingdom Metazoa; phylum Chordata; class Actinopteri; order Perciformes; family Serranidae; genus Centropristis; species Centropristis striata. The sequence goes on along the minus strand of NC_081536.1, from coordinate 27,879,157 downwards.
TTAATGCTATTGAGAATATCACAAGATGATTATTTGATCGAAAAGATATGTTCACTTTCGCCATGTATTTAGGTAATTTCAAAGTTCCTAAGCGGTTGGACGCATACATTTAATTGAACTTTATTAACTTTACTCATATTATTTGTTACATTTAAAACTACAAAGACCTTTGCAATTTCATTGTGCCTTCTTGCATGAGCACCTTGCACCACAACCGCTTGCACCTTTACAGCCACACAATTGGTAGAATGGTTCACACAGGAAGCCAGACATGGCTGTCTTCATCCAGTGTCCTCTGTGGTCTTTTATTCTTCATTATATATATATATATATATATATATATATATCATGAATTATAACTGTCAGTACCAACCCCCCCACATACTGTCCTCTCTCCACAGTGGATCTTGAACACCAAGCGTTCATATTCTTTAGAGCTTCTGTGCTGATCATTCCAATCAGGTCTCATGCTTGGTTGTGGTTGTTGTAAACATTTATTTTCCCCTGATATTCTCTCCAAAATCTGCAGGTAAACCGTTCTCCTGAGTGCTCTCAGTGTCATCTGCCATATATTTTACAATTAATCTCCTGTGGAGCAGCTCAACACTTTATACTTTGTTTTAGCACACTAGTTTTTGAACCGTTTTTTTTAATGCAATCCCCATTTTACAGTTGCTGCAGATCATTTCATGGATCTTCTGCAACAACAGCTGAATGTGCTTTAGGTGGGACACTCGTTAGTAAAGAGCAGAGATGGGTTTGGGAAGAGTTTGCACTCTAAGCTGCTGTGACCTAACAAAACATACAGGACAGTGAGAGGAGGATCAATTTGCCACAATGTGTGAAACACCTAAACAGTTTTAAGAGGTCAAATCAGCCAAAACAAGTAAAAACACCTTCAATATGATCAAAGGCACCACATTAAATATGTATTAAGATTGACTGGAGCAGGCCACAATCATGCTTTTCCTTCTGTTACAACAAAAGATCAATACCAGGCCAATTTGATTCAATTGGAAGCTTAAGTGGCAGATGCATGCCTCCAATTCAATTTCCTGGGCTGCTGTTGTGTTTCAGACCCTGACCTTTGACCTCTCTGTGCAGAGAGGCAGGAGAGCTGAGGACTCTCTGCAGGACTGAGTGATGGATCTGCTTCTTCTTATCTACACAAACACCTGAGACACATGTTTCACCCACCCAGGGCGCAGCTGAGCGCGGCGGCTTTGCGCAGGCCGTCTAAGCTCAGACAGATGGTGTCTCTCTCCCTCTGGCTCTGCTCTTTGACCCCCTCTGCTCCCAGGATGAAGGCCAGGCCTTTGGAACTGCCCGCCATGCGGCCCGTCAGCGGCGTAGACAGCACGTCGATCAGGTTCTTCCACACGCCGGTGAGGATGAAGCGGGAGAATACAGCTCCTGGAAAAAACACAGAGAAGAGAGAGAGAATCAATTAGATTCATGTTGGAAACATTATTTTTTTCGTTCATTTTGGTTGAAAGGACGCTACTTTTTATAGAACCGATGTTTGCCTGGATTTATGATGTCCAGGATTACAATCAATGATACTGGTTAAAGCTGTATTGTTTTTTTGTATTTTATTTGTTTTCTGATCAAATGCACTATGTGCTGCACTTTTGCAATGTATTTTGTGCTGCATTTTGTAATGTACTTTTGTGCTGCACTTACCTACTGTATTTTGGAATGTATTTTACTGTTAAAGTTGTTGTAGGACTGTTGTAGGAGTATTACTTGTTGGAATGTGGACCCCAGGAAGACTAGTGAACTGCCATGGCATAAGCTAATGGGGATCCTTTAATAAAACATAATAAAACATAAAACAACAGGAGGCTGGAGGAAGTGATGGACTCATGAGATTCATTAACATTATATCAACAAAACAAACAGTTCACTCTGTTACTGAGTGTTTACACGGTAAGTACACACACAGAGAAGAGTTCAACTGTCATCCGGTGTGACTCATCAGTGGTAACCATGGAGAATCTGGCCCATGCTTTATCCTCCAGAGGGACTCAGGTGGCCAATGACTCATTTTCTCCATCTCTCTCTCTGTCTGTCTGCCCTCTGATGCTCTTTTTGTCCTCATCCTTTTTTTTTTTTTATCCCCTCGCCTTTTTTTTACTTGCTCTTCTTCCTCAGTGCATTTAAACCTAGACAGAATTAGTGTCCAATATTTTTTATGGTCTAAAATTAACCCATAAGAACCCAGACCCAGCAATCCTTAAAGGAAAATTATTGGGGACATACCACAGATCTAGTGGACCACGTAGAACACATTCTGTTGTTTTAAAAAAAAATACAACCCCTAGATGTGACATATATCTCTATATATCATTGAGCTTTTATGGAATTTATGTTTATGATTTTCCTTTTTTTTTCCAGGATTATTTTTTGTTTACAATTGGTCAAATGTACTTTATATCACTTCAAAATAATTTAAATAGGGAAAATAATTGAGTGGCCTATTACCATTTTTATTATTGTGACAAATATGTCACATCGGGTTTTCCATGACGATTTTTAGGTTAAAAGCCCGATGTGACATTTACGTCTCATCGATATTTTTGTAACTTGTTTAATATGAATTTGTTCATGAAATTTGGTCAGAACAGGTAAATGCAATACAGGACATTAACTGAATTGTTAAATGGGTTTAAATTTAGCCTCGTAACAAAAAATAAGCTTTTTGAAATTAGCTACTTTTTCACATTTCTGTTTCAAGTCACACCCATGTTTTGGAGAAGTCACTTCTTGTCAAAGTCACATGACCACCACACCAGGGTGTTGAGTATACGTCACTTAGAGATTTAATGAGTTAATGTTAAGCATAAAGCTGAATATGGGAGATTCTAGAAGATTTAAAGTGTTTGTTACACGTGTGTCACCATGGGTTCTTATGGGTTAAAAATATGTGGTCACATCCACCAATTCACCTCTTTGTTCTTTTTAAAGTGATGATTTGATTGGATGGACACAAATACAATCTAAAGTGCAGTAGATAATAAAAAAATAATAATTTAAAAAAAAAACCTCAAATGCACAAAAGTAATTGCTTATACATTTCTGCACATTGTAACAGAAATCCTTTCACTTCTTCATATACGTATTTAGATCCAAAAACCAGAAACACAAGTTGCTTGGTGAAGTAATTATTCATTATATGTAACAAGTTTCAAATCATCCAGTGAATATATATATATATATATATATACAGTAATGCTCAATATAATAGCAGTTCAATGTGACTAACCAGATTAATCCAGGTTTTTTGCATATTTGCACACTAAAAAAAATGCTGTTTCTGAAGCAAAACCAAGAAATGTAAATGAATTGTGGAATGTTGTTAAAGAATCTTGGAGTGGAATAACAGCTGAAAGGTGCCACGAGTTGGTTGACTCCATGCCACACAGATGTGAGGCAGTTATAAAATACAACTAAATATTACTTTAGTGATTCACAGGATTGCTAAATCCTAGAAACAAAAAAAGTTTGTACAAAACAGTTTTGAGTTTGTAAAGTCAACGGCAGAGCGTGCATATCACAAATGCTGGGTCTTGTTGGTTTTCTGAGAATCTACTGCACCTACTGGTACCTTGTTTGCCATGTAGCAATAAAAAATATACTAAAAACCTGGATTAATCTGGTTAGTCACATTGGACTGCTATTATATTGAACACTATACTGTAGATATATATAACATGTAGATGTTAATTGATGTTTAATGATGTTGCAAGCAATTGCAAAGTGTTCTCTGTTGCAGCCCTTCAGGACATAAAACACCACAATATTCATCTTTTCATCTGTTATGGCCTTGCTCTTCTGTGGCCTATAATTTTCAAAGTACCTCAAAAAAAAGGTTGGAGCACTTGACTGTGTCTGCACACAGCCAACGCAGCGTTTTCAGCTGATTAACACAGCAGCAGTTTCAGGCTCAGTGAACTCTCTTCAGAAGGCTTGAGCTGATTTAGCGGCGCTTGGGAAAAGGTCCTCCTCTGAACACTATTCCAAAAAATAGTCATTAAAAAATCTCTGAGGTTTTGGACCTATAATAAAACCCGGCTGCTGACTGGGAAATAATCTAATTCTATTACAGCAGTGTGGAACTAATGAATAATTCACAGATTATTAATGGATGAATGATCAATCACTTAATCATTCATCATGTTTCTGAGGTTTTGGGGTAGTTTTAAGATGACGGGATACTGACCAGCCATCACAGTGTCACTTCCTGCCTTGTCACAGCTGAGTGGTGATTGGTTGGATGCCCTCCTGATCAGCTGACCACCAATCGCACTGCTGCCCAGACCGTCAATATCTGAGAGGAGAGGAGCAGGAAGGGAGGAGAGGGGAGGAAAGGAGGAATAAAAAGGAGACAAGCTGTCAAGACATCTGTCTTATTTATCAGCTTAAGTTAGCTTTTGACGAACATGATTAATCATCTGATGATATGATTTCTGTGTAAATATTCAGAATTTGATGTTATTTAGAAAACTGCACTGCAAGGAATCCATGGTTTTTACATTATTTTAATCATGTTTTTGGTAACACTTTACAATAACCATCTAAGTTATGTTTATAGATGGTTTATAAACCAATTATGAACCATTAACAAAGTGCTATACAGCCCCCATGCAAATTTTCTTGTTATAAAGTGTTACCATGTTTTTACTATCTTTAAAGAAAAAACAATTAAGGAGGCTTTGATTCAAAGACCTTACATTTAAAGAACTTTGCTCAAATTAGTAAATTGGTGAGTTTGAGTGAAAATGTTCAGGAAAGAGGTACATTTTTCAGTCATTTAATGCTTCCAGCTTCCAGTGAGAACGCGGCTTAGGGTATGTTTAGATGATGTGGAGTCCAGCCTAAGCTCAACTGGGTGTGAGTGTACCTGTCAGCATGGTGATGAGGGGCAGTCTGTGGTCTTCAGGTGAGCCCCAGTACCCGGCCTCGCCCAGCAGGTTGCGTTCTAACACCTGGTGGTAGAGCTCCTCGATCCAGGCCGAAGACAGAACCACGAGGACCCCGCTGCTCTGGATAAGGCGCACCAGCTCCTTCTGAAAAAACACACAAAACACAGCAAATCTCATCTACTCAGGCTTGGGAAACGGTGCACGGAGTATATATTTTTCTCATTTTCCAGCATGGCAGATGCACACTGCAAAAAATGTGCGTCTAAAAACAAGATAAAAACACTAAATCTGAGGGAAATGATCTTGCTGCATGGACAGATAATTTCACTTGACAAGATTTCTTAAATTAAGATGATTAAATCTAGAAATAAGTATGTTGAACACTTAAAATAAGAAATTAACTCTTAAAACTGGATAAATTGGCCGATTTTAGCGATGAACTGGCCGAGCAGAGTGCACTGCAAATTATTTGTTTCTTACCAAGATAAAAAAAAACTTTAGATTTAGAAATGTTAGATAATTTATCTTGTTTTAAGAGTTAATTTCCTATATTAAGCGTACAACATGCTTATTTCTAGATCTAATAATCTTTATTTAAGAAATCTTGTCAAGTGAAATTATCTGACCATGCAGCAAGATCATTTCCCTCAGATTTAGTGTTTTTATCTTGTTTTTAGACACACCTTTTTTGCAGTGCAAGCCTTTTCTTTTCAACTTACTCTTGCCTTCTCTACTTATCTTCTTCTACTTTACTCAGTAGTGGTGGAAGAAATATGCAGATATTTTACAAAATTAAAAATAGCAATACTACAACATGCAAGTCATCCATTCTTTCCTGCTCACCAGGCTGAGGACGGGTGTGAGCGTTCGCCGTCTGTAGTAGTCGCAGCAGCAGAGTTTGAGATTGAGCAGGAGAGCGTAGTACGACACCAGGTAGAGACCGTCTGCGTTCATCAGAAACTGACAGCTCAGAGTGTCCCCCGTCTCAAAACCTGGAGAGTGGATCCCACCTGCAGGGAGACGGAGGGTTTTTTTTATATTTAAAACTTTCCTTCATTGCTCCTGCTCATCATATAGATCAGCATGTGACAATAAACAACAGAAAGAGATCAGAAAGGAACTCAAAAGTCGTCAAAAGGTAAAGGAAGGAAAGAGAGAGAAGAGGGTGAGAAAGAGAAAAAGGCAGACAAGGATCAGATAAATAGAGAGAAGGAAGGAGTGGACAAAATCTAAAGATTAACCCATTTAAACCGGGATTTCTACCATTAAAACCGGGAGCGCTGTTGCGTTATTCTACCAGTAAGGCCGGAAAAGTGGAAACGTCGTTTTGTAGTATTTGTGGTTTTTTTCCACCTATTTTGGCCTCTTGGCCAATGAAATGCATCAGAATACATGTGGGAGTGTCACAATGCATCATGGGACTTTTCCAGAATTTTGAAATCATGGTGGAAGATGACTATAGCGGAGGAGCTCAGAAGTAAGTGACGGAAGCGATCTTGATGAAAACAGCGCCGATGATTTTATTGCTGATCCGGACTTTGAATCCTCGGAACCAACCGACCGGCATTTATGGATGAGTAATATGTTTTTAGACGACATATTTTCACCGAAGAACAGACAGATTTGTGGCCATCCGGAGATAATAACAATAATAATACTAATTGATTGTGATGATGATATAAGAAATCATGACTGTTTATGTCTTATATTATTTTATACGTCGTTGAGTAACCTGAAAAGTGCAATATAGATTAAATGTATTATTATTATTATTATTATTATTATTAATAATAATAATAATAATAATTATAAATTATTATTATTGTTATTATTATTATTATTAATAATAATAATAATAATAATAATAATAATAATAATAATAATAATAATAATAATTATTATTATTATTATTATTATTATTTTTATTTTTTTTATTATTTTTTTTTATTACAGTAGGCTAATGAGAACTGTCTATTTCTTCCAATGGTCAAATCATGTATGCATCTTGCTAATGGGCATGCATTAGTATTATGCATAGGATTTTTATTCAGTCAAATGTAACATTTGCTGAGTTTGTTGATTTCTTAAAAAACTTTATTGAAGGTTTGGACAAATAACTCAACTTCTCATTAAAGCCAGAGGTATAAGCTCTCAAATACTTTTTGAATTTCATTTCTATCTGCTACAGAGGCTGAAAAATCTTCTGTTGAATTTCCAGATAAACTTCAGGTTTTAGGGGGTTCTTTCAAAATCGCCCAGAGGTTTTCCAGACATTTTTTCCAGGCGTTTTAGGCCTAAATGGGTTAATGTAGATGGAAATGAGACACAAGGCGAGGGTGAGGGAAGATGAGGACAGAGAGACGGGGAGCATGGGAGAAGGAGGAGGGAGAGATGTTTGGGGAAAAGAGGAAAGTTAGTAAACAAGCGAGGGATGAAACAGAGAGAGAGAAAGAGAGAGAAAATGAAGGTGAGAGAGGAGAAGTGAGATATAAACTGTAATCTGGTGATAAGTCAAGTGTTTTAATCAGAAACTCACCCCGGGGATTTGCAGCCTCGGCCAAATTAATTAAATCACTTAACTGTATAGTTTAATTTGATTCGGAATTTTGCTCTGCTGATGTAAAAACTCCCAGCAGGCTCGCTGCTTTTACAGATGGATTATGGGCTGTGCCTCGCAGGCAAAAACGTTTTATTAAACTGCTCAAAAGTGATGAAGTGAATATAGAGTAGCTACAGTTTTCACATTCACACAATGTTTAGTGATTACCTGCAGGAAGATATTTACATTTTACTTAATGTTCCCTTTACCTCAGTGGGATCCATTTAAAGGTTTATATTGCTCTTCAAACAGTGAGTGTCTCATTCTGCGATCCAACCAGCAGCAGATACTTCCCTGTTGCCTGAGCAGGTAAATCAGGACAGACACTGACTCCACCTTCAGCCAACACCCTGAATATCATGTCTAGCTAACACACACCAAGGTTATAATAGTTTTGGATTTTTCATTAGTTTTAGTTTTAATTTCGTTGTGATTTTTTGTTTTCAAATTCAGTTAGTTTTAATGAGTTTTTAGAGAGAGTTTGCTAGTTTTAATTAGTTTTAATTTTTTGGAAAATGCTTAGTTTTAGTTTAGTTTTTATTAGTTTTAGTGCTAGTTTTAGTTTTTTTGTATTGGGGTATTTGTTGGGTGCCAGATTCAAAAAAGTCACAATAAATGTTCCTTTATTTCCCTTGTCTGATCCATCTCAGCCCCAATAAGTTTATAAGTCATAAAACCAGATAGATTAAATAGATTTCATATCAACCAAAAAGGTTTACGTATGAAAAAAAGTTGACAAAGACGAAAACGAAGGACTTTTTCACTATAATTCTAGTTAGTCTTAGTTAGTTTTGTAACCACAAAATACAGTTTCAGTTAGTTATCGTTTTTTAAAAAAATCTCATTTTTATTTGTATTTCAGCTAACGAAAATGTTTTTTCAATCCTAGTTTTCGTTATTTCATTAGTTTTCATTAACTATAATGACCTTGGTATGCAGAACCATGAATTATGACAGCAAAATATTTCAAAAGTAGACAGATTCCCACAGCGTTTTAAAGAACCTTTGTATCCATCCAAATCAAGCTTAAAATAAGAAGAATAAGAAGTGAGTCCTATTTTATCTTTTATTTTACCTCTGAATGTTGATAAGATTCTCCACTAATGATCAAAACTAATGCCAGCATTTTATTGTCATTATTTTGGAGTATCACTTGGCGATAAAGCCAATTAGTTATGGTTTTTTTAGGTTTAAAGTTTTCGTTATTTTGTTAGTTTTCGTTAACTATAATAACCCTGACACACACACACACACACACACACACACACACACACAGCCTTGTCTATAGCACATCGTTGGGACACAAGACTAGAACATGCAACGTGGGAACCGCCCTTTCTGAAGGTTCTACAGCCCTGAAAAAAATCAGGTAACATACTGGAGCAGCCAGAAACACAGATATCACTTCAAATAGTCAATCAGACAAAGCAGAGTCCCTCACCTGACCAGGGACCGCTTCTTAGGGACTTGTCAGGTTTATAATGATTTGTGGGGTAACTTAATACACACTTTCAGATTTTTTTTTTATCTTCCTTTGGACCACTTGACATACACTCAAGTTTAACTTACTTGTTGATTTTCAGGTAAAATGTATATGTTGTATTAAAAAGGGGCTTGAATACCCATGATGATCTCAGAGACAAGTTGAACGAAGACACACACACACACAGACACACACACACACACACACACACACACACACGGGACCAAAAGGCATGAACACACTGAATCAATGCTCCGTCTCTCACCAGCCTGCAGTCCGGAGCAGAAGGTGGAGGAGAAGTTCTGCAGGGACAGGTCCACGTCGGTGGTGGTGGCCAGTCCCAGCAGCCGGGGCAGCAGCGCCGCCAGCGACTGAACGAAGAGCCGGGCGCTCTGCTGGTCCGCCTCCTGGTTGCGGAGCAGTTTGAGGGACAGGGCGGCGGTGCGCAGGGAGCGGTGGCCCGGGCAGTCCCGAGGAGTCTGCTGCTCCTCGTCAGCCAGGGACACGTTGTCAGAGCCGATGTCAGACACGTCGGAGCGGCCCGAGTCTTTTTCAGCAGCCATGGAATACTGGTCACATGAGTCGAACTCTGTCCGCGACAAGTCCTGCTCCTCCATACTGCAGGACCAACAGGGGGATTACTTAGATCATTTTTATGTTGATAACCATTTTCAAGGCATAATGTAAGAAATTTAACTATTTTCTTCTTTTCAGGCAGCCATCGGTTTGAGTTGGTCTTGAAAAAGGTGCCACAGTGCACAACTTTACTTCATTTGTTAATTCAAGTTATATATTATTGTGCAGGAATGCAAATGTAACCACCATTTTCAAAGTTCTCCTCAGTTCTGCATTGAAGAATACATCAATGGCCAAAATGTGATTGTCAGGTTGTGGCTTTTCCACACAGCTATAGTATACTGCCCTACAAAGTCTAACTGCAGTAACTACATTTTTGGTCAAAATTGAGTTATAACTAAAAATGAACTCCTTGATGTCCGTTTTATCTTGTGACAAAGTTTTAGATTTCAATTTTGCTTTTTTTCAGAGAAATAATGATATAAAAAACACAAAATCCAACTCAAAACCAAGCAGTAATTGTACTTACCACGGTCTGCTTTGGATATAGATACTAATTTAAACATAAAATAATATAAAGGATATAATAATAGAGGATTGTGAATGAGGAGACAAATTTTCCTACGTTTCTATGTATAAATTATTTCTGTAGAGTGGAATTTGTGGCCTGGAGCGCAGTTTTCAAATTTATTTTTTGACAGTTTTATCTCTCCCTCTGCACTCTGGCGATGACATCACACACTCTGACACGAACATTCCATGCAATACACACACATTATAATCTCAGAATTTCTCCAAAAATGATCATGGTCATTGAACAGGGATTGATAAAAAACTATATGACCTATCGCAACGTGGATTAATACACCAATACACAAGACTTGTGTCTACTGTTTAAAGTTTAAATGGAGTCTCTAGGTGAAATTAGGCCGGAGAAGTAGACGTTTGAAAATCTCTAATTATTGTTCTTTTTCGCTCAGCTCCGGCTGTCCCATTCAATTAAATGCAAAATTTTGGGCAGTTTTTCGCAACCTACATTGCGAAAAATTCATATTTCGTAGAGAACAGTAATAGCATACCGATCCCAATCAAACCGCACGTTTTGATATATAATAAGGACTAGTAGCAGGACGAAATCATGTCCGGAAGAGGAAGAAGAAAGCTATTGCTGTAGGGGCCAGTGCTCGGTGCGATTGCCCCGTGGCCCCCTCTAATGTAGTATTGATTCTGCAGAATTCTGCATGACATTGAATGACATTTTAATAATATATAGATATACACACACGCACCTGAAGTTGCTCTCGCTGTATCGTGACCCGGCTCCGTGGTGCGTTCTGGTCCTGGACTCCACTGACAGGAAGTTGGTGATGTCGGGATAGACGAGGCCGTGACTTCGCTGCACCACATCTGGAGGAACGACAGCTCCTCTCTCTCCTCCTCCTCCTCCTCCTGCTCTCTCTTTCTCTCCTCTCCCCTCCACCTCCCTTACACCTCCTCCTCCCTCCTGCCGCTGGCTCCCCTTGGTCACCTGGAGGCTCGGCTCACGTTTGGTCCCCTCCGGGCCACTGCAGGATGAGGGCGACTGGAGGCGTGCGTCCTCCCCACACTCCTCGGGCGTGGTGTGGACCAGACCCACGCCCAGCTCCCCCACCTCCAGATCCACTGTGGTCTGGCCCGTTTCCGTGGTGATGCTAATGCTGATGTCAGGGCTGCGCTCGGTGGTTCCCGTGGTGGTCACGTTGGAGGAAGAAGAGCTGGGGTCCCAGGGAGCCTGCTCAGAGGACAGGATGTGTCTCTGCCACCTGAAGTCCGCCTCGTTGATCTCCATGGACTCACGTGTCGACTCCGTCCCATCTTTTAGATCTTCCAGTCTTCTCAGGAGAAGTCGAGCCTGAGAAACAGCTGCCAGGTTACTGTTTTAAACCCAAAACCAGATTCTCAACTGTACTGTAATTACCTCTGGGGCATACCTGCTCAGACTGGATGCCGCGACCCTGTGACAGTTCGTCCAGCGCCCCGAGCAGAGCACACGCACACGACACCGAAGAGTAACACGCCTCGATGCCCCCCTTCATACAGGCCTCCGTCATCCCGTCCATCACTCTTTAGAAGGAAGCAGAAACACACTAATCAGTGAGGATTAATTATTTATGACTTGTCAGTGTGAAATTAATTATGAGGGAACATATTGTATTCTTCATATTTAAGGAATGACAAACATTAAGCTCAGGATGATGCTGAATGTATTATTTGATCATTTTAACTCTATGGAGTCTTGGGCTATTTTGTCCATTTTTGAATCCTTTTCATCCTGCCTGTATACACCACTTAAAAATGTTTAAATGCCATGTTGGTATATTTTTTTTTCAGCACAACCTTACCAATATGACCTTATAATAATTTGTTTTTTATTCTGACTTACTGGATCAACATTTTGAACCAAAAAGAAAGAAAGAAAAACCAACATAAAATGTGATCTTGTGATTGTGTGATCCTGTCATCCAACTCTGGTTTTATTCTAGCGGGACTCTATTTTAGCATGCATTTTAGTCATTTTGTGTCTTTTGTTGTGTCTTTTTTGGTTATTTGTGTCTTTTTTTGGCCATTTTGTGTCTTTTTTGGTCATTTTGTGTCTTTTTTTGGTCATGTATCTTTTTTAGTCCTTTAGTCCAACATAAAATGTGATTTTGAATCTTTTTTTTTACTTTCAAAACACTATCATGCTCAATATAGAAATTTAAATGTTGCAAATGTGAACAAAGGTTGCAAATATAACATATAAGAGGGTTCCATCCAGTTCTATAATTTTATACAAAATATATTTGAGCTTGTCTCCAGTTTTACTTGGTATATCATCATCAAACTGAAACTGGCCTCATGGAGTTTACAGCCAGAACTTTAGAGGTAATTTACAGTAGGGCTCCACGCTGCTTTGTTTTCTAGTCTGGATGTCATGAAGAAGTCATGATTTGGAGCTTTTGGAGACTCCAGAGGGTTAAACGTGGGAGAACTAACACTGCTTAGCTTTGATGATGCATTTCAGTTACTCACAGCTTTAACAGGTCCAGGTGGGACTTCCTCTTCGAGAAGGAGCGCTTCCTGGTTTCGGGTTCAGCCACACACGGGCCCGCAAGGTCGTACAGCCGCTGGGGACTGCCCAGAATCTGACACACACACACACACACACACACACAGAAATAGATTGCAGCATAATGAATTACCTACTTATACTTTGGGGAAGTGGAGAGAAAATCAATGGCTGCCTGAAGGTAGAAAATCAATCTGAAAAGTTTTAATATGCTTTGGAAAAATGTCAGCAGTAACGGCTCCTCTTCCTCCTCCTCCTCCTCTCACCTCCTTCATGATGCGGATGGCCTCGGTGCGGTGCTGAGGAGGCGGGTACAGCAGGATCCTGTGGTAGAGGGACTGCAACACCGGCTTCATCGATTCCACGCAGCTCACCAGGCGCACCAGCTCCGCGGCGATGTAGCACACAGTCCGCACCACCGGGGCAATTCTGGCGGGGGCACTGGAGGAGCAGCCGGAGCCCCTGCCTTGATCGGATACTCCTCCACCGAAGGAGTCCACCTCATGGCTGATTCCTGGCAGAGGAAACAAGGAGGGACTTTAACCCTTTGATGCACAACATATAAACACCTTCTAATGCACAACATGGGTCAAAAATGACCCACATTCCTTTCACATGTTATTTAATGCTGGCTGTGTGTTTGAATCTTTTTTTTTATTACAACAGATCATTATATACATTTTTCCTTTCATACTTTATGAAGAAAAATAGTTTTTGTATTTGTATTAGTACACCAAGTTTACACACATGGGTCAAAAATGACATTGTGCATTAGAAGTGTAGTGATACAGTAAATTAACATTTTGAGTATATGTGTAAATATGTGCGTCTTATTTTTAAGGTTTAACTTTACATTGGAAAATCACATATTTTAACATTTGAGACGTATTAGAGCCACAAAATAATAATTTCCATTTGACAAAACACCAATTTAACAAAATAGGATAGTTAATATTTGTGTCTTCTTTGTCAGGTTTTAAATTGGTGATTGGTGAATTGATGACAACATACAAACACCTTCTAAGGCAGAACATGGGTCAAAAATGACCTTGTGCATTAGAAGTGTAGTGATAAAAAAAGGGTTTTTATTCAAAAAGTAAGAAATGAAAACAAAAAATTAAGACGTATGATGATCAAAAACAAGTTATTTGAGGAAAACCTGCAATATAAATGATGAAGTTAATTTATTACAAAGATATAGAATATAAAAGTAGTCGGGTCACTTTAGACCCATGTTGTGCATCAAAGGGTTAAACTGAGTTTAGAGAGTGTCGCTGTTCTGCAGATGACATCATCAAGCTGATGAGGAAAAAACAACCACTTTTCCATTTAATTTTGTCCAAAATGGACACAGACTGTGAATCACTGAATTATTAATCACTAATTAGGTGAACAGACTTCTTTCAAAGCTGTGAGTTGGCATGAAGCTTGGTTACAACAACTGCTTATCTCTAAAATCTTTCACTGAAGAATTTAGAGCTGCAGGAGAATGAAAAGCAGGCCGAGCAGCACTATAATAGAACAAGCATTGAGAGGATTAAAAAAATATGGGATTTGTGGATCAGTTTCACACTTCTGGGTCCTTAAAAAAGCTGTAGCAACATATCTGCAACAGCGTTACTGATTGCAGCTGCTTTTAACCTGTCAAAATGTTTCTTTCGTGATGTTTGGAGTACAGGCTCCTCAGTTTCATTCCAACTGACTCAAACTTGTAATCATGTTTTTGTACAAATGCAAAAATAATTGTGACATTCAGTTACCTAGACTAAGTCTATCTGACAGACGGTCTTGTGCCCCCATGTAGCCATGGTGGGAAGCGATGGTTTTGTCGTTGACAGGATTCCCCATGATGGCCACGAGGGACGGACACAGCTGCTTCCTGGAGTATAACATAAATGGTTTTTAGGTTATAGATACATAAGAATGCAGTGTATTAGAGGGATTTTGAAAAAAAAAAAAAGCAGTAAAAAATTAAAAGCAGAACATATTACTGTCCATTATCCAAGAAGTCCCCAATAATGTCACATAAAGAATCTCCAAGTTTTAACCAGATCACTGACACCATATCATAGGATGCCACAGGAATTAGCATTTTAGCACCATTTTCTGCATCCCTCCTCTCCAACTCAATGAGGATTTTGAATGTGTTGGTGGTTAGATGCCTGAAATAAGGTCTAGTTAACACAAGCTGAAGAGATGTTTACGTTTTGTTGTAAGACATTAATAAATACCCCCACTTGTGAATTTTGGAGTTTTTACGTGTCCTTAAAAAGGCGGCTGCTAACAAGTGGCTAAATACAGATTTCAGTTTAAAATCCTCTTAATCACCCATAAATCTCTCCGTGGTCTTGCTCCACTCTATATTTCGGAACTCTTAAGCCCCTACTCTGTACTGAGATCCCTCAGATCTGAAAATCACATGCTGCTAAGCGTCCCACGGTCGAGGCTCAAGACAAAGGGAGATCACATCTTTACTGTTTTAGCTCCAACGCTGTGGAACAAGCTCCCCCTCAGTATCACAACAGCTGAGTCTGTGTATCATTTTAAATAGCTTTTAAAAACCCACATGTACAGATTGGCATTTGTGCCATAATTCTTATGTTTTTACATATATTTTAATTTTTGTTTCTATTATTTTATCTATTATTTTATCTAATTCTTGTTCACTGTTTTGATGATGTTCTCTTATTTTTGTTTTAACTGTTGTATTGCCTCAATTATATTGTATTTTGCAAAGCACCTTGTAACCCTGGTTTTGAAAGGTGCTATATAAATAAATAAATAAATAAGACTACAGTGGTTGTCGGTAACATTCAACGTCATCACATCGGACAGGGACAGTCAGTAAATAAATAAATAAGTAGAATTAAGCAAATACATGCTTGAAACAAGTACAATTAAGTAATTTTTCTTTGTAAGAACTCTATAAATAAGTAAAAAAATATCTAGGCACTGAAAAAAACAATGAAGTCTTAAAATAAATCCAAATATACTTATTTTGAGCAATTGTGGCTTGAAAAGCCCAACTGTAGTAACATTAAAATAAGCCAGTAATACTTGAAATGAGCATGTTTTGGTGGATAGAAAATGCTTTTGAAATAGCATTCAACCTACATGCAACTAAAACTCTCAAATGGAGCCAATATTTTAGGTAAAAAGTCACCATATTCAACAGTTGAATAGCTTTAAAAGCATGAAAAAGCTCACAATGTCAATCCTAAAAACAAGTCTTTAAACAATAAGATAATTAAATAAGCACATGATAAAAAATACTAATGATTAAATAAGCACATAAAGCTATGGTCAGTAGGTAAATTATACTCAAAACAATATAATTAAGATACTATTGCTAGATATAAGAAGAAAATACATGCGTCATGTTTTTTGCAGTGCATATTCTCAATATTCTCAATGGAGATGCTTCTTCCATATTGGACTTCAAAAATACATTATAGAAGACGTCTTACCATACGAGGTCGGTGAAACCTCTGGACAGGTGCATTGTGGGAGGACAGCTGCTCAGCATGGAGAGGATGCACTCCAGGTAGAGGAGCTGCAGGAGCTGGTTATCACTGGAGGGTGAAAACAAACAACATGATTCAGTAATTCAGGGAAAACATTACACATTACATATTTATTTATTAAAAACTATCCAGCATTATTTACTACGGCTACCATTAGTCCGTTTCCTGTGAGGTAACTGAGACTTCTAAGGGATCAGGGAAGCTACAACAAACCCTGATGATTCACAAAAAAAGCAAGCCTCAGTCTGAATTATCACCTAAATAAATATTACAACAGAAGAAAGAACATCACACATCACGCAGTGTTACCTGTCCACTGACTCCAGTTTTTCACAGAAAACGGTCAGAACCGTCACCACATCTTCACACAGAGCCTGGCTGGTTGGAGAAACATCTGCACACACACACACACCAAACACACACAGTGAGAAGTGGATTTACAACACTACGTTATCTTTATTCAATGTGTACATGAAGTGATAAGACACTCATTACTTCCTCCTCTCACTCGCTTTCTCGCCTCCTCATTTCTTTCTAATAAATAAAATAAATCTAAAGCATCTCTGTGTCTCTCTGCATACACAGGCATCCATCTAAACTGTGTGTGTGTGTGTGTGTGTGTGTGTGTGTGTGTGTGTGTGTGTGTGAGACTTTATGACACTAGTCATAAACAAGCCCGGCCAGTCTAACTGTGAAGGTGTTTCTCACTGCATGCAGACTGCTGATTACAACGGCTTTATAACAGCCATAAAACACTTTGTACTTATCACTAAAACAGACTAATAGACCTCAGCTGCGAGCCGAGGGTGCTGCTAAAGTAAAGAGCATGTGTTTAACAAAGTCAAAAGGGTTTATCCTCTGTATGAAGTACAAAATAAAACAAATAGCAACACACAAGCTTGCTGGGAGTGTATCGATCAAGCAAGAGTGTGCCTTAATATGCCCAAACATGAGATTTTCCTCAGAAAGAATTGAAATATTCACCAAAGTATTTATTTAAAACAGTGGTTCTCAAATGGGGGTACGTGAAGGCACTCCAGGGGGTACGTGAGATTTTAAAATATACATTTAAACAGTAGCATCCATGCAAAAATCCTTTAAAAATAATTATTTAATAAATATTTTAGGAAAATATAAGTATAAGTTCATAAAATGAATTTTATATTCAGTAGGCTATTCAATTTCATAATCCTAAAAACCCAGAGTGTCCCCCATACCAGGATGGTTGGACCCAACCTGTCATATGACACCTGGCATCACCTGTCAATCACTTGAAAACTCAAAGATGGAGTCGTGGTTGAAGCGTAGCAATTATAGTTTTAAATGCTTATATGCTCACTGTTTTTACTACATTAGTTTGAATCACTACATTTTAGTGATGAGAAATATTTGCAATACATTTAGTCATGGATTATTAACATGAAAAATGTTTGAAATAGTTTTTTTTTTATTTCAAATGTTTGAATTTTGTACGTGTTTATCAGTTCAAAAGTTTAATAAATCAACACTGATGGCACAGCGCTCTGTTTTTAAGGCTTTTTTTTTTTTTTCAACCTTAGGGGGAACTAAAAAATATTTCACAATTTTCACATCACTGAAAAAAGGTTGACACCCACTGGTCTAAAGTGTATTTAAAGCGTGTCCTGCTCTTCTATAGCATATAGTTAGCTTTTCACTTATGTTGGCTGCATTAACGCCTTAAACTTAATAATTAATAAAAGTGGTGTTCATTTTTGCCCTGGTTAGGGGGTACTTGGCTGAAAAAATATTTTACAGGGGGTTCATCAATAAAAAAAGGTTGAGAACCACTGGTTTAAAACACCCTGTGAAAGTGTCTCATGCAAACCAGGATACAGTTACTATCATACCCTGATTTAAATCGACCTGAACATTATAAAAGTTGAATTTGTTGTCTTAAACTGTGGTGGATTGTCCACCAGGAAATGGCCACTGACTTCATACTGAGTGTTCATCCTATGATGATATAATGGAGGTGATTAAAGCCCTGGAGCTGATGAGGAGAGCTGCAGAGGTGAAGGACAGCAGCAGTGATAATGATGTACCTCTTCTGTGCAGCGGCGGTGCAGTCACCTCGTCTCCGTCTGCACCCTGTGGAGGACACACAGTGGGAGGCAGGTTCACTGTCAGCCAGGCTTTTTGGCTTTTGTTTCAACACAAGTATGATGTGAATGTGACATAATGATGTCAGTCTGATAAAAGCTGAAGGTGTAACGTAATTGCAATATTTCTTCTTGCAAGATGCTTATATTGAGTCAATACTTTTAACTAATTATTAGGGCTGGGACACAAACAATTATTAAAAAAAAAAATTAAATTAAAACAATTTATCTAATTAATTAGAGGCTTTGTAATTAATTAATCGAAATTAACCGCATTTTAATCGCATATAAATATCTGACCTGAGAACAGTGAGAAGTAATTTTTTTCACGTGGATTTTTAGTATACCATTGAATAATGACTGAATACATAAGCTTAAGCAACAAAAATATTGTTTATTTTTGTTCAAGTCCAACAGACCAGTGCAATTTTTGCCATTAAGTGTAGCAATAGCATATTTAGAAATATAGTACATTTCAGAAATTCAGGTAGCCTATAGGTACGTAGACCTTCTGTAAACTAGAATACTTTGGGGGTTTTTGTGCTGCGGTGATATGTGAATTCCTTGTTGCATAGCAACACAACCATGCTCTTATCGACGCTTCCATCCGTTGGTTTTTAGTAACTAAATGTCCCATCATCCACGGGGCCAACCAAAGCGTCTCATCAGCTTCTTCCTTCATGTTCACTGTGGTTTGTTGTTGTCTGAACTCATGAACGCTAGTTGGTGCTCCAGTATAATCGGTCCGCCTGAAACTCATCCAGTGAGAAACGTTCCGCGGTGCAAAAATAAGTGCGATTCAAATACGTCAATTTTTTTTAACGCGTTCATTTTTCATCTTAATTAACGCGCTAAAGTCCCGGCTCTACTAATTAGGTCTGTAATTGAAGATGTAATAAGTTCTAAGAGCCCACAGTCATGGCATGAAATTGTTTGACTCTTTTTATCCCAAACCTAAAGATATTTGGGTTTTTGGAGGGATAATTTACAAAAAAAAACACACAAAAGCAGCAAATCTTTAGGAGCTAGAAAACAGAATGCCTTAAAATGACAAATGTATCAATTTAATTGGTCAAAATCAGAATTGTAGATTCAATTTCTGTTGGTTGTCTAACTAACTAATTCACTTTTAATTTCAGGTCCACTTCCGATTAGTTTTCTGCACAACCATGTTTCTGTTGTGAATACTGTAATGTCCCAGTGTACGTGAACTACTCATCGTGTGCTTTGCACTTTTTGTTTCTCATAAAGCAGAGTGCAGTATTAATAGTATTATAGTTTCAGTTTTGCTGTGTTAGTTATTAGTTTACATGATGGATTTGTTTATTACAGTGGCCACACACCTGTATATGTTTATATGTCTGTGTGTGTCTCTGTAACTTCTAGATTCTGTGTTTGTGTGTGTGTGTAACTTCTGCACTCTGTGTGTTTTGTATAAGGTTCTGACCTCTTGTCTGTGCCGTAGCTGCAGCGTCAGGTCTCCCAGTATCTGACTCAGCGTGGCTCGGACTGCCGTGTTGATGCTGCGCAGATGACAGCTGGACACGTAGGTCTCGATACACACCTGAACACACACACACACACACACATAAACGCACAAATCCATCTGTCAGTGTGTGATCCTTTTTATGTCTGAGTCACAAAAAACAGACACAGGTCATGACGCACAGTCCCAAGAAAGCATCACTTAACTATCAGGGAGATTTAAGGGAGGTTTCCATGGCGTCACAGGTTGGCACGGTTACAAGACTTATACGAGGGAGGGGGGAGGGGGCAGAGGAAAGGTGTACACTGCAAAAAAGGGGAGTCTAAAAACAAGATAGAAGAAATTTCACTTTTTTTTTGATTGAGAATTTATCTGAACACAAATAAAAGATGAATATTTAAAAACAAACGAAGAAGAAGAAGCCAAAGCTTATTAAATCCCACCCCTTCTCCCTATGTTAATTTACTATATTCAGTTATATAACAACAATAATATTTATATATATATGTATGTATAACACATAACAATGTAGTTTACAAACTTGTTATTACCATTATTAACATACATAACTTGTTATTAACTTGCAAACACCTAATTACACATACACCCATGTAGTCATAATGAGTCAACAATGAACAAACAAACAAACAACAACAACACACAAAAAAGAAAAAAATAGCAATAATATATTTAAAAAATAAAACTTGACAAGGTTTCTTAAATTAAGATTGCTAAATCTAGAAATAAGCATGTTGAACGCTTAAAATAAGAAATGAACTCTTAAAACAAGATAAATTATGTAATACTTCTACATCTAAAGTTTTTTTTATCTTGGTAAGAAACAAGTAATTTGCAGTGCACTCTGCTCGGACCAGTTCATCGCTGCTTGCAGCTTTAATTTATCTTGTTTTAAGAGTTAATTTATTATTTTAAGCGTACAACATGCTTATTTCAAGATTTAATCATCTTAATTTAAGAAATCTTGTCAAGTGAAATTATCTGTCCATGCAGCAAGATCATTTCCCTCAGATTTAGTGTTTTTATCTTGTTTTTAGACACACCTTTTAGCAGTATTTTGTCAGTGTTTTCAAACATCTTCGAGAGAGGGACACACACACAGACACACACACAGACACACACACAGACACACAGACACACAGACACACACAACTTTGTTTTTCAGTGGATGCTTTTATCAAAAGTACCTTTCAGTATCATGAGAGTGTAGTATGTTTCAAGCATACATGCTCCCAGTGGGATGGTAAACAGCAGGACTGTTAGTGCCTCACTCAAATTCAAGCAGTAAATGTGTACACACACACACACACACACACACACACACACACACACACACTCTCTTGGCTCTCTTGTTGACATTATTTTGTCCCAACATCAGTGTTGATTTGCAACATTCTTTCAATTTTACAATGTTCTGCAAAATACTGCAAGACATTAGCTTCATTACAAATGCCGGGATTGATTATATTTGCTGCTAATTCCAAGAGGGTCTGTTCAACATCACAAATCCTCAAAGAAAACCTGCTGGAGGGTTTAAAGAGAAGATGTACAGAGGATGTCAGCATAGTGGGGCGGCATAGCTAACCTATTGTTCATTTTGTGATAAAAGCACCAAATTTGGTAGATATATAGCTTAATATATTTAGAAAAAGACTGGATATTGGGCCATCGCATATTCACATTCTGATGAACATTGCTCGCAATTTCAGAAAATGGCGGCCAGCTGTTACAAGTAGATAGAACCTGGGCCTCCAAGCTGCTGTTCACATGTTTACAACACCACAAATATTAATTACATAAAAGTTCAAGTGAAAATATGTTTTTTGACAATATCAAAAACTAACAAATTAAAGAAAATGCAACAAAATGTGGGGATTGCCTCTGCATGTTATTGTAATAAATGAACTCCTATTTTAAAAAATGGCTGCCATGGCAACCAGATTGCGTTTGTGATGGCCCAATATCCAGTTCTGTTCCCAATATACCTATCAACACATTTGCCAAATTTGGTGCTTTTATCACAAAATGAACAATTAGTATGATATATTAAGTTATGCTGCCCCACTAGCAGTAAAATCCAATGTATTTTACTAACAGGCCGGGTCTCATGCAGAGCTCCAAACAAAGATCACTCTGCTAATTACATCCAGAGTTTAAGTCTTGGCAGCCTCGGGGGGAAGTTTCCCACCACCTGCGCCTAATCAATGCAAGATCAATACATCCTGCATCATTGGGCCTTACAGCCACAATGGGAATTCATGAGTGTGAGCTGAACAGGAGAGTAATGATGATGACTCCGGCTGCCTCCCAAAATTAAAGCTTCTTCCAGCTCCAGCAGTGCACTGCTTGCACCTCTTGCAGGCAATTAATGATGCCGTTTATTTAATTTTCTTTATAGCTGCAGGTAAGTGCAAGCATTAATGTGATCAGGCCTCAATATTTTAACTGTAATAGCTACAAAATGTAAGTGGAGTTCTGAGCAGAGACATATGTTGTGATCATGGGTGCTTAGGGAAATATATTACATTCATTACTTGTATTTCCACATTTGCATTTATTAAGATTTGTATGATGCTCCAGCCCCGGCGACCTGAGTGAGGATAAGCGGTTAAAGATGAATCAGTTCTGCACAAGCATTATATTTTAGCTAACAGGGAGTAAACGGTTGACTTTAAAACTTATAACTTATAAATATACAAAATTATAATAGCAGCTTATGGGGAAACATCCCTCAGTTGCTACATTTATTTTCTGCAAGAGGCACAAATGAAAAAACATTTCCAGCTATGACTTCCTTTGCCTTCAGCATAGTGGTTTACATGCACAAAATATTCTGGTTTTGGCTTTTATTCTAAGCTGGTTACATGGCTAATGAAAATGAATAATTAACTAATAGTCCTTTTTACATGTATACTCTAATTAATGTTGTGGAATTGGAACAGCTGGAGCTGCTTGTGCCATATTTTTCTTTGCATCAATCACATTTTTTCTTACTAGTTTTCCATCAGTGCAGGAGTTGTTCACATATCAAATTCAGAATTTTGTCATATTGGGAAAAACTGGAATATTAGTGTACATGTAGGCTGGCAGCTTTAGAGCTTTGTCTGACAATGACACAGCTGCTCCTGTTTACAGAGAATCTGCCGCCTGCTACACATGCATGATTGAGCTCTCCATGAGGTAGCATGCAATAAGTTACAAAATGCAGTTAAACTCAACTTAAGGTAACAGGGATGACCTCATAGGGTGCAAATTACTTTTCACGTCGTTGATCTGATGCTATTAAAGGTAAAGTATTAACTTCCAGCCCCGGTGAATAAATACGTCAGCATTGCCAATCATCGCATTAAGAACCTGTACTGAGCTCACCGTTTGTATGATGTTACTGATAATGGAGTGGTGCTGACAACCTCTCTAGCCACCCTGAGTTATGACCCCCCACACACACACAGACACACACACACACACACACCAGATAGCCAGCCCTGGCAGCACAGAGCCCATTAACACAACATGTTGACCAGGTTTTTATGAGCTGTTAATGGACGTCAAACATTCAGGAGCTGCTGCTGCTGAGGGAAGTGATGTTACAGGAAAACACTCCACAGATAACGCTCAGCAAAAACAATAACTGGAGTTTAGGTATTTGAGTTCATGTCTGGAGCTAACAGGGGTTGCAGGTCTGCACATAAATGACAGTGGTATGAGACAATTATTATTAAAATAATTTTACCTGAGCACAATTATTTTATTTGTGCTCAGGTGGAGCACCTGCAGGAGCTGGGGTCACAAGTTGGGGTGCAAAATGCTCTTTGTCCTGCTCAGGAGACTTATGAATACCTCCAAAAATCTGGCTGAGGAAAGTTTGAAACTTGGCCCTTTGCAAAGCAGCAATAGTCACCTTGAATTCTAATGCAATCTGGTTTAGTGATAAGAAAAACAGCATCAAAATGTCCATGGTAACTCTGCAGTAGGATCCGCTTCTCAGCTGTTGATCCTTGTGTTTTATATGCTCCCAACTCACTCTAAGAGAGCTAAAAAAAACACTGCTTTTGCATGGTTCTGTAGCTCTAAAGCTTTCCGGAAACTTGCAGTTTTAGGGAGTTTTTGTGCAAAGCAACGATTTCTTTTGAGGATTTTCTATCGATGTTTTTCCAAGATTGTGGGTCTGCTTTGGAATTCACTG
The DNA here is from genome assembly GCF_030273125.1 of Centropristis striata. NCBI lineage: Eukaryota > Metazoa > Chordata > Actinopteri > Perciformes > Serranidae > Centropristis > Centropristis striata. The sequence goes on along the minus strand of NC_081536.1, from coordinate 27,855,152 downwards.
GTGAGTGTTAGAAACACAAGACCTGGTGTATTCCTTTAAGGCCGTGCAGAGCTGCAGAAAATCTTCTGAAATCCAGAGCACACCTCAACAAAAGAGCCACAGAGGAAGAATATCACTGAAGGATCAACAGGATGTTGAGTCTAAGTCTGCACATGATCGTTTATCAGAATCTTTGATCCCAGCTACACCTCTTCGACAGGTACGATGGTTGTGTGTCAGTGTTTTAACTACCAGAGTATTAAATTATACTTCAAAGCTTCATGCAGTTGTATATGATTCACTGTGCAGCCTGCAGGAGCAGTTGACTTGATTAATGGCTGCATGATACTCTTACAGTGATGGTGGTTACATTATAAATACCTCTGGTATCTGAACTAATTATAGCTCAGTGTAGAGTTCACCTGTTGAACGTCGCAGCACTGCAACCACTCTGAATGATGTGCTGTTCTTCATCAGGCATCACCGGACATTGATTATTTATCAGACTCATAAACAAAGAGCTTCTTTAACCTGTTCCATGTTGTCTTTAGTCAAAGGAAAGCTTCTATTACATTATGTAAAGTTTCACATATTAATGCAAAAAGATTTTGAAGATATAGTCATGGACTTTGCTACGATGAACCCTGGCTGAGTTTGTGCAACTAAAACAATTCATTAAATGAGATAGGTCCAGTATGTTACAGGCTGCTTTTATGGAAAATATCTCGCTTCACGCTGTGTGTGTGTGTGTGTGTGTTTGGGTGTGTGTGTGTGTGTGTGTGTGTGTGTGAAGGTTACTGTATTCTATTGAACGAAAACGAACAAAATAATGAAAATTAGAATTGAAAAAACATTTTCGTTAACTGAAATAAAAAATAAAAACGAGAGTTTAAAAAAAAAAACGATAACTAACTGAAACTGTATTTTGTGGTTACAAAACTAACTAAAATTATAGTGAAAATGTCCTTCGTTTTCGTCTTTGTCAACTTTTTTCATACGTAAACCTTTTTGGTGTATATGAAACCTATTTCATCTATCTGGTTTAATGACTTAATAAACTTATTGGGGCTGAGATGGTTCAGACAAAGGAAATAAAGGCAACATTTATTGCGACTTTTCTCAATCTCGCACCCAACAAATACCCCATTACGAAAAAAGTCAAACTGACACTAAAACTAATAAAAACTAAATTAAAACTAAGCATATTCCAAAAAATAAAAAACGAATTAAAACTAGCAAACTCACTCTAAAAACTAATTAAAACTAACTGAATTTGAAGAAAAAAATCACAAAGAAATTAAAACTAAAACTAATGAAAAATCCAAAACCATTATAACCTTGGTGTGTGTGTGTGTGTGTGTGTGTGTGTGTGTGTGTGTGTGTGCAGCACCACTCATCTCATCTTTGTGAATAATTAATGATGTTACAGTATGAGACAAGGTCTCCGGGTGGGCAGGGACAGAGCAGAGCTTCACCTTTAAAAATAGATTGAGCTCATGTATGGCTCGCTTTGTGAACACTTCACTGTCCTTTTTTTTTTTTTGTTTTTGAAAAAAGGTGCCATCTGTTATTAGTACAGTGTAGGACAAGTCCTGCTAATACTTTCACCATGACCCATGGCTTAAATTTGCTTTGTCATCAGGAAAAAAAGTTATGAACTCCACATAGAAGAAAGAGCAGCTATCTGTGAAACTACTCTCTGTATTTTTGTTGTTATCATTTTAGTATAACACTAAATACATAAAGTCAGTAATTTGGGGGGATACAATCAGTGACAGAAACCTCAATGGATAAACCCTCAGCTACATTTTGATGCATTTTCAAATACAGCAGCTGAAAAAGGAATCTAAAAGATTAATTTCTGCTGATTAGTTTTGCTGAAACAAAAAGAAAGTCCCTGTTTGTTGCTACGTGTACGATCTCAAATATCTGATGATGAAGCTGCATCTGTATCAAAACAGACTGGGGCGTTCCTACCTCAGCAATCCGCAGGATGGAGTCTCCATTAATGTCAAAGTTTGGTGAATAGGTGATGCACAGCAGGACCTACACACAGGAGACACAAACACACTTTTTACTTTCGGAAGGAGTCAGTGATGAATGTTACTAACATTCTGTAGAGAAATTTAACAGCTCAGGAAAAAGTAATTAAGCTACTGTAACTCAGCTACATAAGCACTCTGATAAAGCTAGTCCTTAGTAAAACTGAACACAAAAGCTAGAAAAGACACAAAGCAGCATGAGGTGACTTGCAGAGCTCTAGAGAGGACAAAGTATAGGAGAGCATCAAAGAAAAAGCTGCAGTGCATGCAAAATGTTCTTCATGCTGAGATTTTGCTTGAGTTTTGATGGTGATTTAAGCTGACTGTTCAATCATTATATTTTAGCTAACAGGGAATAAACGGTTGACTTTAAAACATGCAAACGTATAAATATACAAAATTATAATAGCAGCTTATGGGGAAACATCCCTCAGTTGCTACATTTATTTTCTGCAAGAGGCACAAATGAAAAAACATTTCCAGCTGTGACTTCCTTTGCCTTCAGCATAGTGGTTTACATGCACAAAATATTCTGGTTTTGGCTTTTTTTCTAAGCTGGTTACATTGCTAATGAAAATTAATAATTAACTAATAGTCCTTTTTACATGTATACTTTGATTAATGTTGTGGAATTGGAACAGATCAGATTTTTTTTTTACAAGTTTTCCATCAGTGCAGGAATTGTTCACATATTAAATTCAGAATTTTTGTCATATTGGGAAAAACTGTAATATTAGTGTACATGTAGGCGGCACAGGCTGGCAGCTGTAGAGCTTTGTCTGACAATGACACAGCTGCTCCTGTTTACAGAGAATCTGCCGCCTGCTACACATGCATGAGCGAGCTCTCTATGAGGTAGCATGCAATTAGCATTACAAAATGCAGTTAAACTCAACTTAAGGTAACAGGGATGAACTCATAGGGTGCAAATTACTTTAATGTTGCTGATCTGATGCAATTAAAGGTAAAATATTAACTTGGCTGATTTAAGCTGATTGCAGGTCTTTAGTGTGTCGATTTCAGGTGTTAGTTTTGCGGTGTATTGCCACTGCAGCGATTTGATTGGACACTGGCACAGAGAATCTGGAGGGGCGTATTCAGCAGTGGATCGCCCTGGTATGTGAATACACTGCTTCACTGTAGCATCAGTGTCAGCCGTTCTGTGTCAGACCGAATTGGGTAAAGTCCTGCAAGTGTACCTGCGCAAGTCCACCAAGCAAGACACGGACGGTTAAGCCTTTTCTACTTTTTCTACTACCCTCACTCACCCTCTTAAATGTATGCTGTCCTGAAACAACCTCATTGTGTGAAAACAATTATCCCTTTGGGGACATTAAAGAAGGTAGCTAGCTAGCTAACTAGCTAACTAACTAACTGAACATGTGCTATGATAACGTCCCTGTCATTCATGGCTACCAAAAACATTTACCAAAAACCTTTCCACACTCAGGAAAGTCTCACCCACTCACTCTTCCTTTGGCTTATGGAACTGCCAATCAGCTGTAAACAAGACAGAATTCATCCAAGCACAGGCTAATAACAACATACAATTGCTAGCTCTGACCGAAACCTGGATTCATCCAGAAATCACGGCCACACCAGCTGCCACTCTCTGCTGATGCCATTTTCTCCCAAACACCCAGATCTGTCGGACGCGGAGGCGGAACTGGTGCCCTCGTTTGTAAAAGCTGGAAATTCAAAAAGCTGTCTCTGCTCAGCAACATCTCCTCCTTTGAACATCACGAATGAGGGTTACATCTCCAGCTAAACTTATTTGGGTCATCTTATACCACCCGGCAGCGTGTCAACTGGTGAACTTCGTTGTAGAGCTTGACATGCTACTTTCAGCCCTCCCTGATGATGAAACACCACTTATTGTAATGGGAGACATGAATATCCATACAGAGAGAGCCCAAGCTTCTAACTTCCTGTCTCTTGACATTGTAGATTGTAGATTGTTCAAGTGCCAAACATATTTATATCCATTTACTCATTATATGTCGGGCTTCTGCAGAATGAATGTACAGAGTATATTATGGTGCAGAGGAATAAAAACAAACATTTAAATGGTTTAGATTTAAAGAATACTTTAGAAACAAACCAGCGTGTTCACCCATGCACAGGTTTTACCTTCATGACTTCCACCTGCAGGTCTTCATGCAGGGACGGGGTGACTCTGATGGCCTCCAACATCTGGCTGAGCAGCTGTTTCTCCAGGACCTCCACCTCCACGCCGTCTCCACCCACAAACCTGTCCTCACACAGGAGCTTCTGATTGGGCAGAGCCAGGGAGAGAAAAGAGCTTGAAGAAGCTTAATCATGCATTCCCTAATGATGGCTACCTATCATATGTCCAAAGATATCAATGTTTATACCTCATTTCCTGTACCAAAATAAAAAGATACAAAATAGTGAAATGGAGATGGATGCCTTTTTCCAATTTTGAAGGTTGAAGGCATGTCAATGACCGGCTAATGGTCAATACTAAAACATGTATAACAGCAGAGACATAAAGCAGCAAATGAATTACATAATGTTGAAAGATTGTCTCATTTCTTCTTTAAAGTTAGGTTGATGTTGACGAACCATAGGACCAGATTTCCTTCCATGTTATAAGTATAGGAATAATCCTGACAGTTCTGCTGTATATTAAAGTACCTGCATTCCAGTAAGCGCCGTCTGTCCCAGTTTGGTGTTTTTAGACTCCAGAGCCATCTGAAGTGGCAGCAGACAGCGCTCTCTGTAAGCAAACGAGTTACAATAATCATTACTATAACTGCTTTCAGTGCAACTTACAGTATTGTAGTAAAGTAATATCTTTATCTATGATATAGGCAAACATGATTAGGTTGTTTGGCATTTAGATTTCAAATACAAAGAGCTACCCTCTTTATTTTCTTCCGATTTGTTCTCCCAAGCACTAGGAACATTCTGGATATAATCCGCCAACAATCAAAATCAGGTCAGCAGAATATGAGAAGGTCCTTGACCTCCATCATGAACTCCAGCTCCTTCTCCCTCCCTCCTGCTCCTCGTGATATTGTATATACTTCAAGTTGAGAATATCAAATCACCACTGAGCTCCTGTTCTCTGACTTCACATTTCACTGAGCACAGGGACAGACAGAGCTTCTTACAACAGTTTTTATCTTACACGGAGAACAGAAGAAGGGTCACCCTGCTCCACTGGTGCTACAAGATACTTTATTACTCTCTCAGGTTCAAATCTGACATAAGCGGCAGAGAAACCTGCTGGGTTTTGTAAGTGTAGTTCACTTCAGGTTACCTTAAAAAAAGGGACTGGTAATAATAGATGGATAACAAATAGATGTCAATAGCTCTTTGGTAAGTTTACAAGACAGAGTGAGACTCTGTGAGGCTATTTCTGCCTCGTTACACACAGACACAGAATGCAGTGAGGCAGACAGTGTCTTCAGGCTATTTGTGCCAAGAGAAGACAGACAAGCTTTGATAACCTGCCACAAGCTCGTGGAATGAGTACGTTTCTAACAATGTCAGTTTCAGGCATTGCAAGATTGCTGCAGAGACACCAAAGCAGTGAGTGTACTGAGTTTACCTAGTGAGACAAAAGATGAGTATCTTTACTTTATGTTATATTGTGTTTTTCTTAAATGGTTTGTTCTTTACAATTTGGTTTCAATTATAGATGTGAGGGAGCTACAGCACAAATGTAATAATAATATCATGTAGGGGCTGAATGGCACACAGAAGTAATGGTTTGGTTCATACCTCAGTTCAGACATCACAATGGTACAAGGCAGGATAAAAATGCATAAGACAATTTTATTTACTGTGCATCAAAAAAAAATTGCAGCAAAAGCCCAAATTTGGTGGCTTCTCACACATTCTCATGCTGCTATGTCATCAGCTTTTGAGAATAGAGCCATCTTTTGAACCAGGCTGTAAACACGTTTATTTCTACTGTGAAATTGGCCATTTTAACATGAGAGTCAATCTAACTTGCTCCCTTCTGCAGCCAACCCTTAAGCGGCGAGTCGAGGAATTGCAGTATTTGGTACTTCCGCCTTCACAGCTCAGGACCAGAGGGTGCCGCTTGGTCAGAAATAAACACGATAAACTCTTGCAATTGATATCTGTTGCTTGCACCCACAACGCGACAAACATTAATTAGCAGACAAGTTTTATTATTTTTATTCTCCGTATACAAATACATGTACGGTCCCACCTCTAATATCATGTGAATTGCAGTATAAATAACTACTTAATACAAATGACTTGGTGAAAATAAAATATAATCAAATACTTTCTGTCCTAAAAACAAACAAACCGTATAGGACCAGGCGGCAACCTCCGTGTCTGAGCAGGGAGGTAAACCAGGAAGTGCCTTAAGCTGCATTCTACTGAAAATTCCAGCAGGGGGCTGGAAAACCGTTTGGCTGCAAAAACATTTTTGTCCATTCATTTCAATGTAAAATGAGAAAACTTCTCACTTGATTTATTACCTCAAAAAAATTTTTAGGACAGCATTATGGTCTCAATCACTAGTAAAAAATCTTAAAGAAAATAGAAGATGTATGATTTGGGGCGTGGCTACCTTTGATTGACAGGTCGCAAACAAGGTGAACCGTCATCAGGAGAGAAGCAGAACGGTGCGTATCCAAGGCAATGTGTCAATAAAGTTATATAAAACGTTATTGACATATAAAAAGGTCGTTTACCAGTTTGGTCTCATAACTTTGACCCTTTCACTGTATTTTCACTCAAGTTTATTTGAACGTTTTGTTCAGTAAAAATGTCTTGTTCAGTGTGTGGTTAGACTAACAGACACTCCAAGGAGTCACAGGTCAGTTTTTTTCAGTAAGTAATAGGGTTGTCAAAAGTATCAATACTCAAAAAAGTATTGATACTAAGACATTGTATCCGGATACGATACTCATTTTCAAAAGTATCGATACCTAGCCAAGGAATGAACACTTAAGTTATTTTTTTTTTTTATCAATCTTGCCTAATATTGTGCACAGCATACAACCTCAAAATATTGTTCTAATTGTTATTGTTTATTGTATTCATTTATTTATTTTTTTGCACTACCTCAGACCTGAAGCTTGTTATCATAGTTGCAGTTTCTTTTTGCACAACTGTTTTTTATTATAAATATTTAACCTGTGGTTCTGTTCATTTTTACATGTTGCATTTTTCTTGTTAATAAAAATATTTCTGTTAAATTTTGGGGTCTTTGTTTTTATCCTTGTGGTATCGAAAATGGTATCGAGTATCGAATATCTTCCTGAGTATCGGTATCGAGTTGAAAATGTTGGTATCGTGACAACCCTAGTAAGTAACATACATTTTGTTTTTGTTTCTTGCTAGCCAAAACTAACATCCCAGTTAATGCTCCAGTTAATGCTAACATGAATTAGCAGCAGCTTCTCTCAGTCAGGTTGAGGTGTAGAGAGGCTGTAGTCAGTGATCAGATCCCTCTCGCTCCTCCACAGTCCAGATATGGTCCGCTCCCCGTATCAGAAACAAGATGGCGATAAGTGTTACGCTGAACTCGATGCTTCCAACAGGCCACAAATCAATGGGTGACATCACGGTGTATGTGCAGGACAGAGTCTGTTACATAACACAGCTACTGTATTTATTTTCTTTGTTTCATTTTCTGTTGCACACACTCGCTCACGCTCTATCTCCCTCTCATTGTTTGAAGTTGAGTCACCGTGTTCTGCTGCTGATAACAGCCTACAGAGCTGTCACAACGCCACTGGTTCAAATGGGCTGCAAGGAGCCCCGGTTGGCACGCTACCCAGCAGGTCCCAGCAGCTTGAATGAGATCAGACGCGCTTTTATGAGCATGTACAAAGACAACAACAAACAATTAGAGCATCTAGCCTTGAAAAAAATACAAAGAAATGTGAAAAAAGAATCTCGAAGTCAACAGCAAAGCAAAAACAACTTTAAAAATGCCCATAAACTATTCATCAGCTGCTTAGAAATGCTCATGAAACCTTCAAATTGAATGTTTTGTTATGACAGAATGAATACAAAAACAAGGTATTTCTCAACAAAATGATCATTTTTCTGTCAATCAAGGTCATTCCAAAGCAAATATCCTGCAGAAAGAGCCATTGTTTCATGCTGTGCAGCTCTCAGTCAGTGTGGAGGAGTAGGTGGTCCAGTGGCTGAGAGCCCATTTTGTAATAAGAGGCTTGAAATGTCTTTTGCAAAGACAGAGGCGCACATTGGATGAGAACCATTGCACTACATTACAAAGACATCATCATCAATATTTAATCTAATAATCCCTAATAAACCAACAGAGGTTATTGAATGAATAATTCACGGTGTGTTGAGCTGCAACAGCACAGAATTTACAGCACCTTCATTACAGAGCAGCAGCCAGCAGCAGCAGCTCTACGTTCACTTTACATTTTATACATTAAAAACAACTACTTTAACCAGAGTGCATGAAAATACAGCAAGTTCAATGCTCATACACAAAAATCTTACCATGCAAAAACATGCAAGGTATTTTTCTGTGTTCCTATTTGAAGATAAAGGAGTTCTGCAAAAGTAAATTAAAAAAATTACAATCTGTTTCGCTCTCTTTGGCGGCACCCATAGTGACAGACGGTAACTGCGTGTTTTCAGATCTTATTTCAATTTTATTTGTTTTTTATAATCTGCATCATCACTCTTTTTTTGTTTGTTCGGCCATAGTCATCAGTGTTTCACCTACCATTATATAAGGGGCGCCCCCCTTGATAATCAAGTTAATTTTATTTTCTATAGAGCGCCAAATCACAACAGAAGTCATTTAAGGTTACCTTTCCTATAGAACAGGTCTATATCTTGTCATTTTATTAAACAAACTAAATAGCCTTATGTTATTTATTTTTACGGCGTGTCACTTCTATCCTGTTTGACGTGTACAACTCTCATCTGCGGTCTGTATTCCGGGCGCCGGAGTTTCGCCCTGATGCGCAGTCTATGGCGCACACACGTGCAGTTTCCCATTAATGACCTATACTAGACCTGGGCATTGGGCGGCCCGCGGGCCACATCCGGCCCGTTGGCTGTCCTTGTCCGGCCCGCGTGAGGTTACCCAGAAATTAGAAATCAATACAACCGCAGTGCTTTTATTTTGAAGGCGATTTCCGTATAAGTTACCCGAGTTACCGAGGTACCTTGTCAAAAACACCTATTGTTTTTTGCATAAAGTTAATAAATTAACAATTAACAAGTTAATAAATTCCTTGGTCACCTTGTGAATCCACCGTAAGAGCTACGAGGTGGGAAAACAATAACAAACATTAGCATTAGCACTTGAGCTAACAAGCACTTTTACTATAGTTAAGACAACAAATATAGCCACTAATATACATGACAGAAGAAAATAAACTTTAACAAACCTTGTGTCCTGTCAGCCGCCACTATAGAAGCCTTTTTCATACTTATGGATTACTATGCACTCGTTATTATTTACCGTTCGTTTTTCATTTAACCGTTCCACCTGTAATTTCCTGTCACTACCTTTCAAAATTAAAGCACCCGTTTCACACTGGACAGCACCTTTTCAAAATAAAATTATCACAACATTGTAAAACACCTAGAAAATGTACAAACATGAAAAACAAGCTGTATAATATAAATACACCAATAGGAACCTTGCTAAATGTCATTTACAGTTGTCTTTAAAATAAATGGAAAAGTGATATAGCGATTGGAGTATTTACTACTTTTTACTGGTATATTTGATTTACTCCACATTAACAGTCTTATCATAACATGTATTCCTATCAGTAGCAGGTCAAAACCAGATAATTTACTGTGTTTTATAAAGTGATTACATTAATATTGAGCAGAATTTAGTTCAGAGTTTTGCTCCGGCCCCTGCAACCTTCGTGGTATTGGTCACGTGGCCCCTTGGGAAAATGAATTGCCCACGCCAGACCTACACTGTGGCGGCCCGCTAAAGTCTAATTTGCCGCACTAAAGTCACATTTCAAGCTCCTTAAAGTATATTTTCAATTTGCACGATATAAAGTTATCCTGCGTTGTGTTGCCGCTGCTCAGCAGACATGCCGAGACATGCACGTGCATTCACACACTTACACGGTCCAAACACACTGTTGCATACGCCGTTCGGTAGCCGCGAGCTAACCTTAGCTTACAATTAATGTTGCTTTAATCACAAAAAGCTTTACTGTGAATAACGATCTGAATTAATTCCTGTCGCTAAACACATGCAGCTTACAGAATAAGAGCACAGTGTGTTAACAGAATCCACCACAGAAAGAATGTCAAAATAAGATGCCTAATAAATTAATTCATTGAAATTATGCAATGATTAAGATCAGTGTACATGATGCAATAGTGGCATCAGAATGTGTAAGAGGCACCAAATTTGGGCTTTTTATTGACAAAATAATTCTCCAGGGGGCATAAAGATTCTATGTCACGGTGTCTCCCGACTGTGGAAAATGTTGTGTGAGGTGTTTGCTGTTTGTGTTTAGCTCTCAAAGTACACAAGATCGATGCAATTTAAGTTAAAGACTGTAAACCTAAGGGAAACACTGGTCATCATTTACTCACAACACAAAAACAGTACGCCACTCTGTCTATATTGTACATATTGTTCCTAACTTTTTATATTTCTTCTTGTTTAAACTCTTAATACTTTTATTTATCTTATTAATATGACGTGTTTACTATGTTTTGCTATTTCATTGATGATTCTTTCTATTTTTGCTGTTGTAACACTGGATATTTCCCCGTTGTGGGACTAATAAAATAATCTTTTCTCATCATGTTGCTGAGCTTCTCCTACCCAACAGCTGATGGATAACGTCTCACTAACTGCTTGTGATTTTCCCTGTGAATGCCTCCACAGACACCCACTTCATAATACTGTAAATGGAAGGGCTTTCATCAGTGGGGCCACAGCCTCAATTACTATTGTGCGACCTCATTCTGCGACACAACATTTATTTAAATGAAATCTCGGAGATAATTACTTAAAGTTTGAACCCAGCTTCTGGCGGCAATGTAGTATTCGACAGCCACAATTTTTTTTGGCTGCAGTCACTGTGAACAGCTGCCTGTTTTTGTAAATGCCAAGTTTGATTTTCCCAGCATGATTTAATGAGCATGATTAGTACTAACGGGGAACAGGAACACCTGTAAAAATCTATTACAGCAGGCCTGCAACAAATCTTACCATCTTAAAAAAGGGTTTTAGATACAGCTCTGATCATTTTTTGTTTTAATAAATCCATCCAACAGAAATGTAGGTGAAAATCAGATGATAAAAAATACAATTGGCAGTTCAGTCACTGTACTTCAACTGTTAATTGAGTCTCTGATTAGCTGTCTCTCTGGCACTTGATTAACCCTTTGATGCACAACATGGGTCTAAAGTGACCCAACAGAGTTTTTATGTTCTATATCTTTGCAATAAATTATTTTCATCATTCAGTTTTCCAGGTTTTCCTCAATTAGTTTGTTTTTAATCATCATACATCCTAATTTTTATGTTTTCCTTTATCAATTTTTTAACAAAATCCCCTTTTGGGTCACTACTCTTCTAATGCACAACATGGGTCAAAAATGACCCATATCCATTTCTTAGCTAAGTAGCTTGCTAAGCTAACTACTTAGCTAACTTCCTGGCTAAATAGTTAGCTTAGCAAGCTACTTAGCCCAGTAGTTAGCTATGTAATAATACAAAAACTTTTTTTCTTCACAAATTATGAGAGGCAAAATGGAAATAATGATCTGTTGTTATCAAAAACAAGATATTTAAAGAATACTTGGAAAAGTAAATCATAAAATAAGTTAATATCAAAAGATAGAGCACAGAAACACACAGCAGCATTAAATAACATGGGAAATGAATAAGGGTCATTTTTGACCCATGTTGTGCATTAGGAGGGGCGACAATATGTTGTGCATCAAAGGGTTAACAGCTTGTTTTTTTCTTTTCTATTAGTATTTCTATTTACTGAGGTGTGCACGTCTGCAAGGAGAACCTGTTCACTTAGCTACAGAAGTTACAGAAAAAGTTACGTTAAAAATCGTTGACTTTTGTTTTCACATGGGACACAAAGCCCGTTCTCCTGGTGAAATCCCACCGTTTGTTCGACCCATCCACCTCCTCTCCATCCCACCAAGAGTCAAGAGTGTAAAATTTAAACTCTGCATCACCGTCAATCATTACTACTACGTCTACATCAGTGTCCTCTTAATGCAGGAAACACCTTTGGGACGATGTAGACATACAATCAAATTAGTTTCACCCTATTTGCTACTTTTAAGACTCATTTCAGTCCTTGAAATATTAAATAATGACCATTATGTGTTATTAAAGTGTTCAGCTTTGATTCTAAATCTCTTTTTCTTAACTTGTTAGGTCAGAGGTAGGCAACCTGCGGCTCTTCAGGCTGTCTGCAGTGGCTCCCTGTGACTGTGACAAAAAATTATATGAAATGAAACGGTTATTACTTTACATTTTATTTTAATTTGTCATTTGTGTAGGCTCATAGCAATTTGTATTCTTCAATTGTAAAAACGTGTAGCTTATATATGACATTAAAGAAGTAAACTTAAATGTGCATCATAGCTTACGAAAGCTCACAGCCTTAGCCTCTAAATTTTGCTTCAAGTCTAGTTTTTAAACTCCTGAGATATTTATTTGGTGTCCAGCCTCTCATTTTGCATTTTCTTATGAATTTGTATTAATGAATTTTTGTTTTTTGGGTTGTTGTTTTTTTTACCTATAAGTAATGTTGGTAGGCTAATTTAGACATATTGGGTTGTGTTTAACTTCATTTAAGGCTCAAAACAAGGTTTGTGGCTCCATTTCGACATTTTTTCTCTTTTTTTTTGATCAACAATGGCTCTTTTGTTAGTAAAGGTTGCCGACCCCTGTGTTAGGTCAGTCACCACTTGTTTGCAAAGTGAAATCATTTTTAATGAGACTGTCAGAGTTGATATTGCAGACAGACCTGTTTTGTTGCCTCTTGAACAAACAGATGTTATTGTATCCAGCTCCTGTAGTCTAAATTCATATATTGTCTGCCAGTCACACTGTGGTGTTCAAACTGAAAACCACTACTGATGTTTAAAGACACGATGAATGAGTTCACCGTTTAGTTTAATTCAATTATTTGCATTGTCCAAAAGAATCATTTGATTATTCAAAATTAATTCAAATTGTACAGATTGTAAAATAGAAGTCTGTGAACCACATGGCTCAGGTGGAAACACTTGAATTGTAATTCCTGTGTCTGCAGTCAACACACAGGTTGTACAGTTTGTGTAACTGGAAGGCAAAGCTAACTTCTTTCACCATTACATGGTCCAACAAACAACCTGGCACCCATGATCAGCAGCTCTTAACGTTCCTTGTTCAGGTCTGTTAGGTTTGTTGTTTTTACCAAAGCCTCTATAACAAGTCTGAACTTTATACCTTTAACGCTTGACTAAAAATGAACTGAAATGAGTTGAATCTCTGCTGTTTAACTTACCGAAGTTGTGAAGAGGAAATCTTGGCTGATCCATTGTGAGACTCCAGAGTTTCTGTCATTTAACAGCAAGTAAAGGAAACAGTGATTAGTAACACCGTACATTTACCTCAAAATACATCTTAAATTCCCAGGTGTTAAGTATTCTGTTTGTTGAGCTCAGGAAGATTTTTTCTTTACACAAAATCTAGTTCCCGACACACAAGCTAATGTCAACAGTACTGGACAACATTAGCCCACTAGTTAGCATGTAGCATTAGCTCAGATACAGTGGCTTTGAATTAGGGCTGGGCGATATATCGATATAAAAGATATATCGATATATATTATTAAATGTGATATGGAATTAGACCATATCGCATATATCAATATAGTTCCATTTTTTTCTTTCTTTATATATAAATGCTGCCCTTACTACGGTTTGTCATATTTAGTTCTTTTGTGATGTTCGTTATTGTTTTCCCATATAAATATATTTATTGCAGAAAAAGACTGGCCTAGTTTATTTCTTAGGCTATTTTGATTTAAGTTTTTTTTTTTACATGTGCACTTTATGGAGCTTTGATTTAAAAAAAAAAAAAAATAGATACTCCAGTTACACAGTATTTATGTTCACTTAAATAACGGTTTCAATAAAACTGCTTGTGACATGTCATATTTGACTTTTAATGAACATTCGTTCTCAGTTTGTGATAAAAATATCAGGATATATATAAAATATAGATATTCAGCCTAAATATATCAGGATATGACTTTTAGTCCATATGGCCCAGCCCTACTTTGAATTCAAAACAACATTTCAAATATAGCCTATATTTTACCTATTCAACAACTGAGGATGACGCCGGTAATATTTTATATTTTTTCTCATGTAAACAAAGGCATGCCCTGCTGACACAAGTACTCACTAGAGCACCAAATGTGGATTAATCCGCCACTGAAAATAGTCCTCAACAAATTCACTCTTTTCTAATGTTTGTTAGAAATTACAATGCCCAGCTAATATCAAATACTAAAACAGCTTGTTAAAAGCTTATGAACAGTACATGTCACGCTGAAATGACCTCAGATATTTGTATCACAGGAACATTTAGAAATTCCACCTTGGCTTTATACTTTTTGACCAACAAGGGACACATTGGTGCATTTGTGCTGGTTTAAACTTGAAATATGAGACTTGTTGACGTCACTGAAGCAGAACATAAATCTGCTGTTTCTCTGCACATCCTGTCATGTTGCATCCATGTTTCAAGGTTTAGTGTCCACACTAGCCTTACCCTTACACGTGCCCTGTGTCTGCATCTGTGTGTGTGTTTGTGTGTCTGTGTGTGTCTAAGGTGGTGTTTACTCTGGATGTTTGCTTCACATTCAGATACAACAATGAGCTGCACATTGATTGATGTTATGGGCGTGTCTCCAAGCATTTCAAGGCCGTCTATAAAGCATTTAATTGGCCGATGAAGCCCGTCCACATCGCTACACGTCAGTCAGATAGCAGACATAACTTACTGTTTATTGCCAATTTTTTTATCTGAGCAATTCAGACCTCACTTTATACATACAGCTTGCATTGTTGTATGTGTATGCAGGCACATGGTTCAAATGTCCTCTGTGTTCATGACATATAAGGTTTTAATGTGCCCTTGCAGTATGTGTGTATTAATTCAGTGTGTGTGTATGTGTGTAAGGTTACATGATTGTCCCTTTGTCAGCACAACCTGAACCCATCCTCTACCTGCTGTCTCACACTTGCCACTGAAAGGTCAGGCCGGCCCATCACCCACTTTAATACTAAAAGTATCCTTACTGACGTCAGTTGAAACTGCTTTTAATGGTGTTTAATAAATGTTCTTTGGGATAATTTCCAGCCATTTTAGCGTCATGTGTTGTGAAGTCTGCACTTCTGGAGGAAGCACTGGCCTGTGGCAGACAGACAGTAATGAGACTTGCGAAGAGTTTTTACTCAAAGTCTAAAAGCCTCTTTCACTTGAAAAGGCCCTTTTTGGTTTCTGTGCATGCAAGTTCTCAAATGGGGGTATGTGAAGGCACTTCAGGGGGTACGTGATATTTTAAAATATACATTTAAAAAGTAGCATCCATGCAAAAATCCTTTAAAAATAAATATTTAATAAATACTTTAGGAAAATATACGTATAAGTTCATAAAATGAATTTTATAATCAGTAGGCTATTCAATTTCATGATCCTAAAAACCCAGAGTGTCCCCCATACCAGGATGGTTGGACCCAACCTGTCATAAGCCACCTGGCATCACCTGTCAATCACTTGAAGACTCAAAGATGGAGTCGTGGTTGAAGCGTAGCAGTTATAGTTTTAAATGCTTATATGCTCACTGTTTTTACTACATTAGTTTGAATCACTACATTTTGGTGATGAGAAATATTTGCAATACATTTAGTCATGGATTATTAACATTTAAAATGTTTGAAATAGTTTGGGGTTTTTTTCAAATGTTTGAATTTTGTTCCAAAGTTTAATAAATCAGACACTGATGGCACACCACTCTTTTTAAGTTTTTTCCACTCTTTTTAAGTTTTTGTTTTTCCAACCCAAATGCTTTGCCCTGGTTAGGGGGTACTTGGCTGAAAAAACAGTCAAGTACCCCCTAACCATGTTCACAGGGGGAACATCACTGAAAAAAAGGTTGAGAACCACTTAGCTAGATCATATAAGAGATGACTAGTGAGTCAGCTAAAACATTTTTTACGCTTGTTCCTTTCTTCTCTTGAACTGGTGTACAGCTGGACTTGTTTTTAGGCTGCCATACAGCCTCACTTCTCCTTTCAAAGCACAAACTATATAAATACTATTGAGTGAGCTGTGTTATGAATAACGTCATCATATGACTGCCTGCTGCGGAACATAAAACATAAAGCTTGAAGATCTGTTATCCTATTTAAACATCAGAAATATTCCTGTATGTAACTGCATATTGCATATTATTGCTTCTGTAGTTTATTACAACTACAGTAGAATCATGTAACCTAGCTACAGTTCATTGAGGTTTTTGCATACTTGCAGGTGATAAGTATACCTTTAAATTTCCTTCATGTTTACATTAGATATGTGCACAAGTCAATGTGACCGATATCATTTCTACAACACGTTTATTCTTGTAAGTCTGCTGTTAAATGTCTGGCATCTTTATGTAAGGCACATTTAACCCTCTGGAGTCACCAAAAGACTTCTTCATGACATCCAGACTAGAAAACAAAGCAGCGTGGAGCCCTACTGTAAATTTACCTCTAAAGTTCTGGCTGTAAACTCCATGAGGCCAGTTTCAGTTGATGATGATATACCAAGTAAAACTGGAGACAAGCTCAAATATATTTAGTATAAAATGATAGAACTGGATGTAACCCTCTTATATGTTATATTTGCAACCTTTGTTCACATTTGCAACATTTAAAATTCTCTATTGAGCATGATAGTGTTTTGAAAGTAAAAAAAAATCAAAAACCACATTTTATGTTGGACTAAAGGACTAAAAAAATACACAAAATGACTAAAAAAAGACTAAATGACCAAAAAAAGATACAAAATAACCAAAAAAGACATAAAATGACCAAAACTGTTACGCTAAACACACAAGACAAAATAGAGTCCCACTAGAATAAAAACCAGAGTTGGATGACAGGATCACACACAATCACAAGATCACATTTATGTTGGTTTTTCTTTGTTTCTTTTTGGTTGTTGATCCAGTAAGTCTTTTAAACATTTTTAAGTGGTGGATACAGGCAGGATGAAAAGGATTAAAAAATGGACAAAATAGCCCAAAACTCCATAGAGTTAAAAAAAAAAAAAAAAAAAAACTGGCAACCCAAAATATATTCAGCCATGAAATTAGGAAATATATGGGACATAAAAGTTGAGTTTGGATGAATTGCAAGGTATTTTTTTGTGTTTTTAAGATTTTTGAAGGATGATTTTAAAAGTGAAATTACTAGGTTTCAATTTCAGCTGTTCTCCTTTAGAACCTAAACACAGCTAGTGCAGTTTTTAATCCTGCTCTTTAACATCAGTCTTTGGGGCCACCTTAAATAAATCCCCAACTTGTGAGAAACACTGGAACACCTTCAGCTGTCGTGTTTCCTGTTAATCTTTCACCATCTAAGGTGTGGGCCTGTGGGATTAATGAAGCTGCTCCATGTTTCCTAAGAGCTAGCAGGTGAACACAGATAGTCGCAGATTGCCCTCATCCCCTCATCCCTGTGCCCTCTCCTGCAGCCTGAGAGCCGGGGGGCTGTGGTTCACTCACCGCAGGCGAAGACGCAGGCGTCGCGGATAGCTTTGTGCTTGTGGCCGGACGCGTCTTTCTGCAGCTTTCGCAGGATTTCCTCCATGCTGGCTCCACAGATCGGGCGGATTTATAATCTCAAAGAGCCGGAGACACGCCGAGGCTGGCTGTGTTTGTGTACGTGGGGTTTGTCTGTGGTATTTTAAGGGTGCAGTGACAGTGACAGCATCCCTGACCCCCCCTGATGAAGACGATGATTCATTCCAGACGAGCAGCCAATGATGTCAGGCCAGCCGTCAATCCCTGAAGCTGGAAGGAGGAAGCGTCTGTGGCTTTCTTTGCATAAATCCGCAGCTATGGCCTCCAGGAAGAACAGCAGATATCAGCTGACATCTGACAAACAATCATCGCAAATTGTCACCCATGCTGTTCTGCATAAACACAATGAATAGACGCCCTTCTCTCATCTCCGTCAGTCATGTATTCCTCAGCTCTACCGTGTTTTGAAATCCGTTCCGGCTCATCCTTGCGCTCCTTGCTGTGTCCAGATCCGGCTCCTTTTGCCCCGCAAAGAGAGCCGCTTTGCACGTCAGGAATACACTACAGAGTCCTCCGCTGCAAAAGGAGGATATCTGTCCAACCAGGCAACACAGTATTTACACCGTCCTCCCGCGGGGAAGCTTCAAACTGCGGCAGGGAAACATGGAGTCACTGGATTAGGATTTCCTGTCTCAACGGAGCGACAGGTGCATGGAGGAAGCTGACACGGAGCTGCCTTCACAATAAAAGACCAGTTAACGCCAAACACCATCAAATCACATCAAGGAAAATAAGACATTTTTATGTCTCTGTTTTTCTCGGATATCCAACCCAAAGATGGCGCTTATTCACTCCACTGCACTTAACCCTTTGATGCACAACATGGGTCAAAAATGACCCTTATTCATTTCCCATGTTATTTAATGCTGCTGTGTGTTTCTCTACTCTATTCTATCTGCTCTTAATCAACTTATTTTATGATTGAATATTCAAAGTATTCTTTAAATATCTTGTTTTTGATAACAACAGATCATTATTTCCATTTTGCCTCATACTTTATGAAGAAAAAAAGTTTTTGTATTATTACATAGCTAACTACTTGGCTAAGTAGCTCGCTAAGCTAAGTACTTAGCCAAAAAGTTAGCTAAGTAGTTAGCTTAGCAAGCTCCTTCGCTAAAAAATTGATATGGGTCATTTTTGACCATAGTTTTTGACCCATGATGTGCATTCGAAGAGTAGTGACACAAAAAGGGATTTTATTAAAAAATGAATAAAGGAAAACATAAAATTAGGATGTATGATGATCAAAAACAAACTAATTGAGGAAAACCTGAAATACTGAATGATGAAAATCATTTATTGCATAGATATAGAACATAAAAACATATAGGGTCACTTTAGACCCATGTTGTGCATCAAAGGGTTAAATAGGGCGCTAGAAGAAGGGATTCTTAAACCCAGAACTAAGAAACACGGAAACCACACCCTCCACAGACAACACAGGGCAAACAGGGGAGGAGAACACAAGAGAGAGAAAAAAAACAGGCGGCAACCTCCAGGTCTGAGCAGGGAGGCAAACCAGGAAGTGCCTTATGCTGCATTCTACTGACAATACCTGCAGGGGGCGCTGACGGCGGCTGCAAAAGCATTTCGGTCCATTCATTTCAATGCAAAATGAGAAAACTTCTCACTTGATTTATTACCTCAAAATTTTTTTTTAGGACAACACTATGGTCTCAATCGCTAGTAAAAAATCTTCTTCAAGACAATTGAATGTTAATAGTTCTCATAATGGCCCCATTTGGAAGTAAATAGAAGATAAAGAATCATATCATTTGGGGCGTGGCTACCTTTGGTCACTAACAAGGTGAGCCTTCATCAGGAGAGAATGAGAAGAAAACCAATGCATATCCAGCCGTGAACTTGTTTGTCGTCCGTGCTTCCGTCTGATTTCGTAGCTTTGACCCTTTCACACTGTATTTTAATTTAATGACAGTTTATTGGAACATTTTGTTCATTAAATGTCTTGTTCAGCGTTTGGTTGGACTAACAGACACTCCAAGGAGTTGCTGTTCATTTTTCTGAGGTCAGTAACAAACATATTATTTTTGTTTTTTGCTAGCCACAATGAACATCCTATTTAATGCTCCAGTTAATGCAAACATGAATTAGCAGCGGCTCTGCTCAGTCAGGTTGCTGGTGTAGAGAGGCGTGTAGCAGT
This sequence comes from Centropristis striata, assembly GCF_030273125.1. NCBI lineage: Eukaryota > Metazoa > Chordata > Actinopteri > Perciformes > Serranidae > Centropristis > Centropristis striata. The sequence goes on along the minus strand of NC_081536.1, from coordinate 27,835,104 downwards.
GGCGGTTCAACACAGGGCCCTGTGAAGAAGCCCTTGGCCGCTGCTGTGGCCCCCGTGTCAAATTAATAATAAAATGATCAATTTCTAACGATGAAAGACGGAACAATTCTTACCTATTTTTTGTTCCAACAATATCTCATTGTACACAAAAGGAACCCAGGATGTGTACATTGTATAATAGTTTAATTGTGCAATAAAAGCTTGTATATATATATCATTCTCACTGTACTGCACTTTCAAAATACAAAACAAGTAATTGTGCACAAAAACAAGATGGTGACGCAAGATGGTGACACAAGATGGCGACGAGCGTAATGCCAAATTTAATGCCTTAAAAGGGCAGTCCACAAACCAGTGGGTGACGTCACGGTGACTTTGTCCATTATACAGTCTATGGAAAAAACAGAGGGAGACAGACAACTCCTGGTCTGACCTGAATGATCGGAACCACAGACTGGTCTCTCCTCAAAAAACCTCAATATAGGGCCTTTTGTACATGCAGTACAATGCATGCATGTAAATATACAACTTATATTTACATGCAGAAATATATGCAGAGTAGGCGCACTCGGGGAGGTGGATGGTTCAAACAAACGGCGGACTTTCACCAGGAGAACGAGGTTCATGTCCCATTTGAAAACAAAAGTAAATTATTTTTACGTAATTTACGTTTTTTACCAAACGTCAATGCTTCACTATTTGTAATACCCTTACCAATACCTTACCAATTCACTGCAGCCTTTCTTACCACCGTGAACCGAACGTGTATGTATAATGCACGCTCTGCTCTGTACCCTAAGCGAGGGTACAGAGCAGTGTGAGAACACTCCTATGTTTTGTTATAGGTGGTGCTGACAAATGGTCTATTCTGTCCTTTAGGTTGGAGATCTTGTTGGGAGCTGTAACAGTCACACTATATGCAACTGGTGCCCTTTTTTAATGTTTTCGCCTCTCAGACAGCCTGACTCAGCCAGCCTGACTCAGCCACTGATGTGACTTATGACTAAATATAATAATAAACACAGTGAGCTATTCGTTTATTCATAGACCTTATTTGGGTGCAACACTGCTGTATTTTCCCTTAAACTCTGCTTGTGACTACAGAGTCTTTGCACATCTTTTAAATCCCTCCTTAAAACGCTTTTATAGGAAAGGGTTTATGAATATTTATTATGTTGCTGGGTTTTATCCTCTCTCCCTGGTCACTGTAGGACATACATTATATGCACTATAATGTAAACTAGAAAATTTCCTCTGGGGAAATTCTGAAAGGACCACGGGGGCTACTGCCGGTCTGTGTACACACTGATGAGATTCTTCAGAGATTTCAAACAATTAATACTAGTAATTATATGATGCTATATTATATACAAGGAGCACACCTACAACAAGCATTCTTTTTCAAGTATTTATTTATACAGCAACCTATGACCTTTAACCTCAAAATGTGTGTTTGTGTGTGAAACGTGTATCTGGAGGAGTGTGCGCACTTACGCACATGTGTGCATGCGTGTATCTGTAACTGTAATCACATCAAAGGATCAAAGGCAATCAGAGCAGAGCAATCAACAGAATTAACTGCAGCTGTCAAATGTTCCGGCACAGTGACAGCAGCCAGAGGTGGACAGACCGGAATTTCTGGCCTCGAACAGAAAGCATTTTTGGCAAAACCATAATACCTATCATTGATCCGACTTCACTTTGAGCATCCTGAGTTCTTCCTAAACAGTTACATATGTTTTTTGTGAAAAAAAATGAATAAATAGCTTTGTTAGAGCGATCTGAAAAAACTGTTACATCTCCCTTTTTCAGAAATCTTTCTGCAATTTTAATATCGGAGCCATTATTCTGTGCGTCCTACGCCCAAACTATAACTCTGACAGCTTTACCAGAGGATTGTGAGTGAGAAGACAAATTTTCCTATGTTTCTATGTATAAATTATTTCTGTAGAGTGGAATTTGCGGCCTGGAGCGCAGTTTTCAAATGTATTTTTTGACAAATTTCTCTCTCCCTCTACACTCTGGCGATGATGTCACACACTGCCCTCTAGAGCAGCGGTTCCCAAACTTTTTTAGCCGCGCACCCCCTTCTATGTCCCAACCGTGTTGACGCACCCCCAATCCCCCACACCTTAAAAAACCCCAAAATGCAATAAGCTTTTTTTATCACCATATTAAAGGCGGCATGTTTAATCATGCTCAAATGACCAGAACACACATATAATTAGATAATCACCATCACAACAATGAGCTCTCGTATTTGACTTAATCTGAAACACAGTTTCAATATAATGCAACAAAGTTATGCGCAAGCTTCCACTTTTAAGAGCAAAGAGGATGATGACAGGCTCAGGATCAGAGGCAGAAAGCAGATCAGTTGGGGAAAAAAGTTTATAATATATTGAGCCACATTGAACAAAAAATGCAGCAATTTTAAATGAGCGTGGAGCTAACAAACACAACCCCGTCATCATAACACAGGTTGGAAAAATGGATGACGCTTTTTTTTGAGATGTGAAGTGCATTTCGAATAGCCTGCATTTATTAATTAATTACTATTACAGTTTTTGATTTTACATTTTACAAAGGAAATGTTTATTTACACTTCCTTATTGTGTGGGGGAAAAAATGTAATTGTGTAATTATCAGATCGCCATTACATTTTTCATCTCGCGCACCCCCTAGCAGCAGCTGGTGCACCCCCAGGGGTGCATGCACCACACTTTGGGAATCCCTGTTTTACATGATAGGGAAGTTCAAACATTTTATAAATAAAATGTAACAGGAGTAAATAGATATTGACATTTGACATTCATGCTTTTGGGTGAAAGTCTACTGTTTGTTTGACCCTTCCTCCAACCGAAGGCCGAAATCCGCCTTTTTAAATCTGGTTCGCCGTCAATCACTACTACGTGAGCAACATGGCGGCGGGTGCATTGCAGTGGTGAAATACGTCAATATAGCTTGTCTTTCGCTGCTTGTGCACAGCCATAAGTTTTTGAGGAGAGAACAGGCTGGAGTTGGACATCTTAATGAAAATGGTGCATTTTGTAATTCTTAACCCCTTAAAAACAATGTTCCTACTGTGTGTAGATTATAGTTATGTTACAACTATTAATCAAATTCATAACGGGGCAGTGCTTGTGTTTACATTTGAAAATATACGTATGAAGAAATATTGTATTGTATTTATTTGCTAAGGAATATATACATCTTTAATATTCATCAACTCAAAATTAATGCAGAGAGGGCGTCAGCGGACCAGACTCTGATCCAGAACCTGAAGGCAGAGCAGGACCAGGTCTATTCAAAGATGCAGGAGGACTTCAGGACTCTACAACAAAGCACCATTAAAGATCAGAGCCTTTTCCAGGAGGAGGTGGACAAGCTGGCAACTCAGCTCAGTGTCCAGTTGGCGCTCAACTTTGAGCTCTCCACCGAGATCAAAGCTAAAAGAGCTGACAGAGCTGAAGAAGTTGACAACTCTCCTCCCATGGGAAAAAGGCCCAGGACTGAAGATCCACCTGAGGACCAGCAGGACGAGGAGCCGTGCCAGCAGGAGGCGTCCCTCCCCAGTCCACCTGTCCTGAAAAGAGTCTGCCGTCTGGGGGTGAGGAGACAAGACAAGTGGAGGAGGAACAGGGACCTGAAGGACCTGGACCTGGACTAACTTATCTTTCCCTCCCACCACTCAAGTCACACTGTCATCTGTGAAACATTCTGAACAACATCTACAACAACATCACCACAACAACATCACAACATCAATAACAACAGATCATCATAACTTTTGGGTTTTCTCCGGGGTGCTCTGGTTTTTCCCGTAAGTCTGAAGTTTAACAGCAGACTAACACATTAAAAAAACACCAAGAACAACATCAACAATAACAACAATAGCTACAACAACATCACAACATCAATAATTACAGATGATCATAACTTTTTTCAAAACCCCCCCAAAAAAAAAACTTGAGAAAAAAAAAAAAAACTCAAGCAAAAAAAAACAAAACTTGAGAAAACAAAAAAAAAACTCGAAAAAAAAAAAAATACTCAAGCAAAGAAAAAAAAACTCGGGAAAAAAATCGAAAAAAAAAAAAAAAACTTGAGAAAACCAAAAAAAAAAAACTCAAGCAAAAAAAAAAAAAGACTAAACTAACCTAATAAGTGTTTTCCACCATTATCAAAACACACCATCAATTAGAAATGCAGAAAAAAATATGATGTTTGATTTTGAATCAGAGTTTTCACTTTGCATCACATAGACTACACCACTGCTATTAAGGTGTTCTCTAGTTTAGCCTTATTGATAGAAAGTTGGACCACTTCACCTTCAGCCTTGCCAGTCCTCTCACCTCAATAGCATCCACACATCCTGGAAATACAAGTTATAGAGATTTTAGAAAGAAGCAATATAACCAGTGTTTCTTTCCTTTGATTTACCGTTAGCTTTACAAGCTCGAAGCTAACTTCAGTAACAATATCTAACTAACAGTAGCGTTAGCTAATCATTTTCCACCGGAGCCCTAGCTGGCTAGCAGCTAACGTTATGTTCTCTCGCTGTGTTCAATGACTCAATTCATCAAGCTGTAGCTAACGTTAACTGAGCCTATGTCAACAGAGCTCCTGGGTAACTTAGATATACCAGAAAATATAAAAATGATTGAAACCATCACTCACCAAATTCAGTCCGGTAAATCTAACTTCCAGCTTCTGGTGGTCTGCACTCTGACTCCTCAATGTGCATGCTCTGGTCACGAAGGATATCACCACGTATTCAGTCAAGCGTCAGGCAGCACGAACGAAGCGAACGGCTTGCCGTTCCCGTTAATATTTCCATGGTCAACTTTGATTGACTTTGGACTCCTGCAGGCCAGGAGAATGATAGCTCTATCTTGGAAAAAAAATGGATATACCTTCAATAAACGTGTGGGTGAAGGAGATGGCATCCTCTGTGGTGCTGGAAAGACTATTATTTATATATATAAAGGTTATATAACCCGAGGAAAACCGGAGGAATTTGAAAAAGTGTGGAGACCCTTATTGAACTTTCTTGCAAATCAGGGTGCGCATTCACCTTGACTCGGTTGTGAGGTGCTGAGTTGTTGCTGAGTTTGTTTTTTGTTTTTTTTGTTTGGTTGTTGTTGTTGTTTTTCTCTCTTTTGTTTTGTTTTGTCTGGTTTTGTTTGTTAATTTACTTGTGTTATGTGGAATATGTGAAATGTGATGTATCTTTTTTTATGAGAAATGTAACTTGGTGATCATGTTCCACTGCTGTCTATAAATGTGTAAAATTCAATAAAAATATTGTGGAAAAAAAAAATATTTCCATGGTCACCTGGTTTGGCTTCAAAACGGCGAAGTTCGCCGAAAGGTGAGTGATTTTCATGCCTGATATATACATTACACTATGTACTTTAGTATAAGTAGTAATACCACACTGTGAAATTGTCTTTATTGTGGGGAAAAAAATATAATTGTGTAATTATCAGAGACCGCCATTATATTTTTCATCTCGCGCACCCCCTAGTGGCAGCCTGTGCACCCCTGGGGGTCCGTGCACCACACTTTGGGAATCCCTGATCTAGAGCAAGAATGTGGCAAACCGAAAAAATGTTGTGGTTAGCTAATGAGGTGCAGACGTTCCACTTTTTTGGTAGCCAATGAACGGGGAATGCAAAACAGGTGTTGCTTTAATTTTGGCGTCGCTATGACGAATGTGAGGTGTTTGCTCTCATTTAGCTCTCAAAGTGCACAAGATTGATGCATTTTACTGTACAAAGTAAAATGTACAAATTTTCTCCCAGGGGGCATGCCCCCGGACCCCCCTACATGGTTCGCTTTGATGGTTTTAATTGTCAATACCATAACATAAGTTACTTTGATCTGGATCTCCTTTCACTTAATGCTAATTGTAATCAAGGATGAGGACTATTTCATCATTTCATTCAAACAGTCTGAGTCCACCACTGGGCACCAGTGTGCCCTGGTAGCCCCTAACACCAAAATGAATGTGTGTGTGTGTGAACGGTGAATGAGCGTAGTGTGTAGTGTAAATCGCTTTAGATAAAATCGCTATATAAGTGCACTCCATTTACCATTTTACTTTTTATCCTCCCTCTGTTGTTTTTACTATATTCAATTGTAGTTGTTTTTATGAGTTTGTAGCCTTGTTAAGAAACTTGTAAGTATATAAATTAAGTGTGTTATTAAAACAACGATCATGGGAAGAAGTAATAAAAGAAGATGAAGAAATAGACAATAATAGTTCATGTTGAGCCAAAATAAATCACTGAACAGTGTATTGAGGGAGTTTTATGTGGCCTGTTTACATTGCACATTATCCTCACTTGCACTTCATATGAATGTTTGAGCTAAATAACTAAACAGAAACAGATATGAACATTCAGCCAGATATTTATTTGGTGTGCAACATGCAACATAACAGTAACATACCTGCAAACATTAACATTTATATTTAGTTAATGGGAAATATATAACATTAGTGCAATTCATGCTGGGGAAAAAATGGAGCATTTCAATGTAATTTTGTTCATTCGAGAGGTAAACTGTAGCCTAATATTATTGAATTCCATTCATACACTGTAAAAAAAAAAAAAACCTGTTGTTTTCTAGGTAAAAAAAACAGCAGCTGTGGTTTACCATAATAAATACGGTGCAACTTTTTTTTTTTTAAATGATATTAGCACTGTTGATTTAACATTTAAGATTTTTTTTTTGAAAGATTATATTTCACCGTATATATATCACAGTATATTTTTGTTAGAGATATGGTCTTTAATACATTTAACAGTGAGAAAAAGTATTTTTACAAAAAATAAATGCAAAAATTACAATGACGCTTGTATATATATTACAGTATATTTTGTTACAAACATGGTGCCAGTGTATTTTACAGTGGAGTAATGTATTTTTCCCCCCAAAAAATGTAAAAAAAATACTGTTTTGGCTGATTTAGTTACGCCGTTTCATTATTACTGATTATTAACCCATTTATCATTTTACGGTCTTACTGTCATGATTTAGCAGTTTTTCACCGTAACATCAGCAGACATTTTTTACAGTGTATGTTCAGATATTTGACGAAGTATATTTGATAACATAATGACTAACATTACATCCCCATCCATAGCCAGAGCTCTATGACTGAAAATATAAGCGGCCAATAAAAATAATCTAGTCTGATTGTGTGTGTGTGTGTGTGTGTGTGTGTGTGTGTGTGTACACATTTATGATCTTGATGCATGTGCTGCACTCTTGAATAAGTCACACCTTCATCATCAAATGTGTTTGTGTTGTTGGTTGATGTTTACTAATTATTTTACGAGACAGTTAATCAAAATGCCATTACAAAAAGACGACCACCAAACAAACACAAACAAACATGACCTTCATAAACCCAGTTTAATGTGCTTAGTAAACAATTTGTAGCTGATGATTGATATCCAGCCTCTTAAACATTCATTTATTCATATATTCATTGGCTTGACTTCCTCTCACAGAAAGAATAAGACAAAAAAAGAACATAAGATAATAAAATGAATGCAGTAATCACAGATGGTAGATGGAAAACAGGTATTAAAAGGTCATTATAATAAATCTCAGCAGGTGTATAAAACTGTGAAAAACAGAGGCATAAACAACAAACTGAGGTCTGCAAAGAGATGAGGTTATCACAAAGACAGACTTGTCCTACCTTGACTTTCATTATGAAATAAATTAGATTCTTAAAAGAATCTAGAATCAAGCAGGAAACTTTTCTAAAGTTTTGTAGTTTCAGGGCCGTTTGAGTGCCGAGACGCCATTATTTTTGTTAGTGTGGTGATTATTCCCTAACAGATGGTTTTTATCGTCAATTCAAGTCAATTTTATTTATACAGCCCAAAATCACAAATCACAGATTTGCCTCAAAGGGCTTTACAGACTGTACATGGCACGACACAGTCTGTCCTTAGACCCTAACAGCAGCCAGGGGAAAACTCTTTTAACAGGGGAAAAAGAAGAAGAAACCTCAGGGAGAGACAGAGGAGGGATCCATCTCCCAGGACGGACAGACGTCAATAGATGTCGTTGTACAGATCAACAGAGTAGAAAAGAAGAAACAGAGTAGACAGAGACAGAGAGGAGCAGGAGTTCTGGGAGGAGACAGCAGCAGGTGATGAAGCTCCACCATTGGTCAGTAGTGATGGTGAGTGTAGAGTGGACCAGGAGAGGAGCATTCCCATCTGGGGCCGAACCAGATCCACAGCAGTGAGAGCAGCAGGAGTGATGGAGCAGGACCACAGCTCCACACCCTGTGGAAGAGAGAGCATGAAAAGTGGAGGACTCTGGCAAAATAAAAGCTTGTGCCATGTATTATTGGGACATCAGAGAGAGAGAAGAAAAGAGGGGCCCGGTGTATCGTGTCCCCCGACACATTGGGCCTATAGCGGCATCACTAGGGTCCAAGGCCTCAGCCAGCCCTAACTATAGGCTTTGTCAAAGAGGAAAGTTTAAAGTTTACTCTTGAATAAAGAGAGGGTGTCTGCCTCTCGTACTGAGACTGGGAGATGATTCCACAGGAGAGGAGCTTGATAACTGAAGGCTCTGGCTCCCAGTCTAGTTTTAAGGACTTTAGGAACCACAAGTAACATAGTATTTTGGGAGCGTAGTCAGTGGCAGACTCAGACTGTTAGAAGCAGGGGCGAAAAAATAAAAAGGGCACATTCTGCACAACATGGAGCCCCAGCACGCAAAAAGCTATGATGCATCATGTTTGATGAAATATTAGCATTAAGTTAAAAGGAGATCAAGATCAAAGTAATTAATGATATGGTACTGACAATTAAAAGTATCGAACCAAATCATCTGATCTCTTTTCTTGGTTCTCGTGAATACACGAGCCGCAGCATTCTGGACTAACTGAAGAGTTTTAGTGTCCTATATTCGGTGTTTGAAATGTGGTGCTTATGTGTCTCCTACTTTTCTTTGGAAATCCTGTCTGCAAGCCTGATTATTGTCACATGAAACATCACATTTTGAGATGAGATCACAATGTTTCAGACTGTATGTGGACACATATATGCATAACATAAGATAAGATAAGACTATTTATCCTGCAGTGGAGAAACTTAGTAGTCACAGCAGCTCAAGATAAAGACACATATAGATAAAATAAACAAAATACAGAATATAAAAAATAAGACATATATACATTTTATACATCTTATAAATTGCTTATATGACTGCTATGTAGTATTTATTGTATATTGTATTATATTTTGTATATATTGTTTGTTTTCCTGCGAGTACTTTGCATTATTCAGATATTGCACATTAGTGAAAATATTATTTTAGCATGTTAAATAAGTTAAATAGGTTGTTGCATGTACTAGTATGAACATTGATGGATAAATATGTTTAAATGTATGCAGAGGATATACACAGTATAGTATAAGTCAATGTTTTTTTCAGTGATGTACCCCCTGTGAAATATTTTTTATTAAACTTTTGAATTGATAAACACATACAAAATTCAAACATTTGAAAAAAACAAACATTTCCAACATTTTTAATGTTAATAATCCATGACTAAATTTATTGCAAATATTTCTCATCACTAAAATGTAGTGATTCAATAGCCAGTGATTCAAACTAATGTAGTAAAAACAGCGACCATGTAACCATTTAAAACTATAACTGCTACGCTTCAACCACAACTCCATCTTTGAGTCTTCAAGTGATTGACAGGTGATGCCAGGTGTCATATGACAGGTTGGGTCGGACCATCCTGGTATGGGGGACACTCTGGGTTTTTAGGATTATGAAATTGAATAGCCTACTGAATATAAAATTAATTTCATGAACTTATACTTATATTATCCTAAAATATTTATTAAATAAATTACTTTAAAGGATTTTTGCATGGATGCTACTTTTCAAATGTATATTTTAAAATCTCACGTACCCCCTGGAGTGCCTTCACGTACCCCCATTTGAGAACCACTGGTATAAGTGGTGTAAGACATATATAATACTATTGAAAATATACAGAAGGCCTAAAATAGGCCTAACATAATTTCTGTGGATGGATCTAAACAGAATCCATATCTGATAGTTGAGCAGGACATTGCAAAATGGACATTATTCTGCTGCTATAGAAGCCACTACTCTTTTCAGTTAGGCCTCCCACCAGATTTTGGAAATTCTCCTTCAGCCTAATAAGAGCTGAGCTGATCCCAGAGGTGTTGGTGGGGTCATCAGGGTCAGAGGTGTTTATTTGTTCCAACGTTTGTATTCCCTCCAAAGGGGGATTGTGTTGTTTTTTCTTAACTTACGGACCTACATATCAGAGCAAAAACTGTCAGAAAACCTATTTTAAAGCTGCTGACAGCACCATAAAATCTAACATCAGGGGAGTGCTCAGAGTCAGGACCAAAGTTTCCTCTGTGATTGTGATTTGATGACCTGCTTCTAACACACCAATTCATCATGTTACTCAAAGAATACCATATTTCCTGTCATGTTGTTGCTAAAAAATTAGCTGATGTGAGGCGTTTTTGAGGTGTTGATAGCAAATTGGTATGGATGCAGGGATTTCCCCCCATATCTCTGGCTGCATTACTCATTTATTTATTAAGCTGTGCAATCACAAAATGGTTTCATTATGGCAACAACTCAACAGGAGGACAGACCTCAGGTGCTGCTGGGGTCAATCTGCAGCCTTCTGTGGTTTACATTTAATACCTGTGCTCCGGATTTATGAGTTAAACTGACTTGTGAAGGTAGTTGCCTTACAACCACACTGACCTCTTTCATCACAAGTTTTATTTGTGCTATTTTTGCAGCTCTCTTGTGTGCGTGCAGTGATTAAATGTGACTTTTTTAGGGTATATAATACTTTTCAATTTTTTAAGAAGGAGTTCCCTAAATGCTCCAGACTTCCTGTTACACTGTATGGCATCATATTTTCATGATATAATAGGATGCTCCTGCGGTTTTGCTCAATCTTAATCCTTTAAATTAAACAGTTTTTAGGAAGAAAATTCACTTTAACCCTCTGGAGTCACCAAAACCACCAAAGCATGGCTTCTTCATCACATCCAGACTAGAAAACAAAGCAGCGTGGAGCCCTACTGTAAATTTACCTCTAAAGTTCTAAACTCCATGAGGCCAGTTTCAGTTTGGTGATGATATACCAAGTCAAACTGGAGACAAGCTCAAATATATTTAGAATAAAATGATAGAACTGGATGTAAGCCTCTTATATGTAATATTTGCAACATCTGTTCACATTTGCAACATTTAAAATTCTTTATTGAGCATGATAGTGTTTTGAAAGTAAAAGAAAAAGATTAAAAATCACATTTTATGTTGGACTAAAGGACTAAAAAAGACAGAAAATGACCAAAAAAAGACAGAAAATGAGAAGACAAAATGACCAAAAAAACACAGAAGACATAAAATGACCAAAAAAAAGACGCAAAATAACTAAAAAAGACACAACAAAAGACAGAAAATGACCAAAAAAGACAGAAAATGACCAAAAAAAGACAGAAAATGAGAAGACAAAATGACCAAAAAAACACAGAAGACATAAAATGACCAAAAAAAAGACGCAAAATAACTAAAAAAGACACAACAAAAGACACAAAATTACCAAAAAAGACACATAATAACTTACAAAGACACAAAATGACTAAAATTGTTACACGAAACACACAAGACACAAATAAAATAGAGTCCCACTAGAATAAAAACCAGAGTTGGATGACAGGTTCACACACAATCACAAGATCACATTTATGTTGGTGTTTCTTTGTTTCTTTTAGGTCCAAAATGTTGATCCAGTAAGACAGAATAAAAAATGTATCGTTATCAGGTCATATAGGTGAGGTTGTGCTGAATTATTTTTTTTACCAACATGGCATTTAAACATTTTTAAGTGGTGAATACAGGCAGGATGAAAAGAATAGAAAGAAAAAAATGGACAAAATAACCCAAAACTCCATGTAGACTGCTTTATTATGAGGGTGAACAAGCCAAAAAGGCACAAAACCACTGATTTAAAATGAAGCCTTTGCCTTGAAGAAACAACTTGCAGCAGAACAAACTAAAATGAAACTGAACCATACTGTCTGCAGGGGCAGACAACTCCTTAATAACCTCTACGCAGCTCTTAAATGATTCATGGTAAAACATAATTCCATGAGTGAACAGTCAGAAATTCAGTAAATTACACTTTGCTCAAATGCTCTACAGTAACAAAATACAAACACAAGATATTTTGCTGAGAAAAAGCTGGAATTCCAGCATGATACTGTAGAAATCACCAACAGCAACAGCATGCAGTAGTTGCCTATGACCACATGAGGGCGCTACCTGTCCAAGGCTATCCGCTGCATTAGTATCATACCCACGTTTGAGGTTACCATACAATAATTGGGCTTAGATTAGAAAATGATGAAAAGGCTTCGGGAGCAATTTGGGCTGCTGCTCTCACTTCTAACAACATAAATCTCATACGTTTTAGGAGTGAGGTGATGGTAGATTGCCCCTCTTGTCCTAACACTTATAATTTAATGCCTTTGTTTGAACTGTAAGTGGCAAAAATGATTGAAGGGGAAATTGAGGGAAATCCGCACTTCAGAACCAAAAAACTCTTAATATTTAACCTGTCTTCAAGAAAAAAAAAGTCATTAACCATGCAGTGCGTGTCCCATAAAACTGGAATGATTGCGATGATAAAAGTTAAACCAAACTAATAAATAAATGCAGCAGCTCTGTGAGACTGTGCTGTCATAATCCAAAAATATGGTAGAATGCTCCTCGGTTTTTCTTGGATGGATTATTTGTATAATAGTAGCAATTTTCTGCAATGCCCGGCGACAGCCCGCTCTATCACACCATTATTTCTTTCCATTCACATTCTGTGTGATTTCACCCTTTCTCTCTCTCCTGTACGTGTGTGGAGCGAGACATGCTTAATAGCACAGACGATACCAAAATAGATTTGAAATCGACAGAACATTTCGTCATTCTGCGCAATTACGCACGGTAATCCATGGCCACAGTTTGTCCTTGCCAAGACATTTTCAGTAGGATGGACTCGGAAAAGGCCCAAGATATTTCCTATCCTTTATATCATTTATTTGCATGATTAGATATTTAAATACTAGAAATATATGGAAGGTTATAGCCTATCCTACATGCCTTTTTGACGTCATACGTCAACTTTTGTGAGATTTATACGCGCGCAATGCGGTTTGTGTAGAGTTTCAGTCTCTCCACACATCAGGAGGAGAAGTAGGATGGTTGCCAGCGTGGACAACAAGAAATAAAATCGTATTTTATAGGTCAGGTATTTTGGGAATATGCCTGCAGCGTGCCACGTGCGTAATGACGAGTACGCCTCCAAATAGAGGAATTAAGGCGTAGAGGGGTTTTTTTGGGGGGGGGGGGGGGGGGGGGGGGGGGGAGAACATGTCAGAGTAGTTTACTCTAAGGGGGGGCTGTGGAAAGGAATTATTCATTTCTCACACCAACACCATCACATCCGTGCGCGTCTATGTCACCACCGGACGGGTCTCCAAGTCCATGGATAAAAAGGAACAGAAGACAGCAGAATGGTTGTTGTGGGAGCGAGTAACGGAACCTTCGGTAGTGGCAACATGAGGTCGTCGTTCATGATAGAAGACAGAGTCGGTGGTGGAGATCCCGGGGGCTCCACCAACATGATGATCTCGGAGGCTCTTGCGCCCCGGCTGCTGAGGATTGCGCAGGGCGCCGCGGAGGCAGCAGCAGCAGCGGCAGCGACGACGTCTCCATCCACCTCCAGTCAGCCGCAGGTCATGGAGACGAACGCGACCCGGTGCGGCGAGCAGATCCTGAGCTACGGCAGGTTCGAAAAGGTCCTGATCGGCGGGGTCCTCACCATGCTTACCCTGTCCACCATCTGCGGGAACTTACTGGTGGTCATCTCCGTGTGCTTCGTCAAAAAGCTCCGCCAGCCGTCCAACTATCTGATCGTTTCGCTCGCTGTGGCGGACCTGTCGGTGGCCCTGGCCGTGATGCCGTTCGTCAGTATCACGGACCTGATTGGGGGTCAGTGGATATTCGGTCAGTTTTTCTGTAACGTTTTTATCGCCATGGATGTGATGTGCTGCACCGCGTCCATCATGAGTCTGTGCGTAATCAGCATAGACAGGTGAGACAAACTTATTTTATTTTACTTTTATTTTAATGCTTTTATCCTTAAATGCATGTCAAACAGTCTCACTATACAATCTACTTGAATGGTATTTAGACAAGGCAGAAAAAAACAAAAGTTCTGGTGTAAAAACTCCATTAGTTGTCATATTTTTTTACATCTTTGACTTATTTAACTTTTACGCATCGCAGGTTATAACCTATAATCTATATTTTCTATAGAAAATGTACTTAACATTTAGATTTTGTCAGAAGTAAACGCATTTTGGGAATATCCTTTCCTATTCCTAAACCCCACTTTTACGCAAAAGCCATATCCTTTAAAAAAAAAAAAAAAAGAAAGAAAAAAGGGAAAAAAACATTTTGTAGTCTAATGTGACATTTCGTGGTTCAGTCCTTCTCGACACTGAAACACGCGATTTGTGTTCAGGGATGTTCTCACTCAGTAGACAAACTGGTGAGACACAGCGGCTGATGCGGGGATCAGACCTGTGACCTTTCGGATTGGTTCTTTTGTCCACCGTCAAATAGATTCCTTTGTAACAGAGCACTCCGTGTGAATAGACAAAAAAAAAAGGCAGTGTGATTTGAAAGAAATTTTTTTTGCCCCTAATCTAATGTTTAAATTACTAATGAAAATTGATTTTTCTTTTTAAATATTATGTTGGCCTTTTGTTTCATAAATTAAATAAAATTCAGAAATTCCTTTTGTACTGCAGGCTGGTGGGTTAAATCCAGTCTGTAACTGTATTACTTTCAGTGTTAAAGGATGATATTGTATGTGTGATATGTGCTCATTTATACATAGACTTACGTTTTATTTAATGCTGAAATGCACATATGGTCTATCTCAGCATCTTGGATCCTCCAGTTGTTAAGCTGGTGTCTGCATATGGCAGCCACAGATTGTTGGTAAGCACCTTGCTCAAGGGCACCTTGTAGAGAAAGTGTGTGGGGGGTGTTACTCAGGGTGAAATGAGGCAAGAAAATACCTTCATCTTGGACTAGAAATTGATAAAAGATAGATTCCTAAGTGTGCCTGTTTATGAAACCTTCATAAAGACATATTTTTCTCTGTAGGTACCTGGGTATCACTAAGCCCCTGACTTATCCTGTCCGGCAAAACGGCTGCTGCATGGCCAAGATGGTCCTGTCAGTGTGGCTCCTCTCCGCCTCCATCACCCTCCCCCCTCTGTTCGGCTGGGCGCAGAACGTCAATGACGGCAGAGTCTGCCTCATCAGTCAGGACTTTGGCTACACCGTCTACTCTACAGCTGTGGCGTTCTACATCCCCATGTCAGTGATGCTGATCATGTACTACAGGATCTACCGGGCGGCTAAACTCAGCGCCGCCAAGCACACCATCACGGGATTCCCCAGGGTAAAGGAGCACCATTCTGGGGTGGCTACTCGCGGGGGAAGAGGAGGCCACGACGCTCATCGGCCAGCAGTATCAGAAGAAACCGGAAGTGTTGAAGGGACAGAGGCGGAACAGGAAGAGGAGGAGAGCTTGGACTGCGTTGCAGCGGCGTTGAAGCTCCAGCGTGAGGTGGAGGAGGAGTGCAGCTCGCGTGTCTCTCGCCTACTTAAAACCGGTGAACACCACCAACGGCGGCACAGGAAGAACCAGTCCATATTCAAACGGGAGCAGAAGGCTGCGGCCACGCTGGGCATCGTGGTCGGCGCCTTCACCTTCTGCTGGCTGCCGTTCTTCTTGGTGTCCACTGCCAGGCCGTTTGTCTGCGGCGTGGAGTGCAGCTGCGTGCCGCTCTGGCTGGAAAGGACTCTGTTGTGGCTGGGATACGCCAACTCCCTCATTAATCCCTTCATTTATGCGTTTTTCAACCGTGATCTGAGGACCACCTACAGTAACCTGCTGCGGTGCCGCTACAGGAACATCAATCGGAAGCTGTCGGCTGCAGGCATGCACGAGGCACTGAAATTGGTGGAAAAGCCAGACGCTGATGTGTAAAGCTGTATGTCTGCCAACCAGCAACACTGCAGAGAGACCAGCAGAGACAACGGGGGAAACAGTGTGTGGGGCTCAGGCTGTGGCACAAGACCGCCACGCTGCCAGAATGGTCATTTCCCCAAATTTGTACAATGATTGCTGAGGCGAGATGAGGCAGGATGCTGTGATTAAATGGATGCACATGAGGGAACACTGAAGATTGGAAGGGAAGATTTCACTCAGTGGTGATGAATTTATACTATCTGAGTAGTGGCTGCTGCAGCGAACAACTGTCCAACAATTGTAATGTTGGTTGCTACCTTGACGCTACCGAACAACCCTTTGCACACAACGTTAATAGAAAAGTTGATTGAGCTACACAATGATTTTGTACTCAATTAACTCTGAGTGGAAACTCTCTCACTCAGTAGCCAGTGTCTTGTATATTCAGATTGAGCCAAGGAAATCTTGCCCTCGCAAACGCAAATGGAGGAGTTGTTCATGCTAAACTGGCCTGTGAGGTTAAAAAGCCAAATGTTTTCACCTTGCTCCCCGGTCCTCACAGTGACACTGTTTTTCACTGCACGGTAACAAGCGGACAAGTTATGATTAAAACTCAACTGACATGTAAAATTTGTCGATAGCCACACTGTTTCTGGAACAAACCTTATCTCAAAGGGAGAACTACCACCCTCTGATGATCTGTTATATAATATGAGTTCATATCTTTGGAAGATGTTTTTTGGTTAATATCACTATATGTTGAATGTGCCAAAACTTACTCCCTTTTCCTCAGCTCAAGTCAAGATCACTGCTGAAAACAATGTATTGATCATTGTAGTCAGACTGCTCACTTCTGAACAAAAAAAGAATAGTTTTTAGTAAATGATGGGTGGAGGCCAACATACTAGAGTGTATCAGAAACATGATCACTTTGGACTTTTTTGAACGCACCTGTGCCTTTTACTCTGTTATTGTTAAAGGTTTAGTTGCAGCACACAGGAGTCCCTTTGCAAACTATGTACCTTGTGTTAGATTTGACACAATGAGTGACATTCCTCTCGGCTCAGTTTTAGCCTTGTTGTGTATTACATCACACTTGTGAAACAGGCATTTTCCAGACAAAAGCTAATGGAGCAGTGAATCATGGTAAAAAACAGAGCTTTCAGAATGGCCTACTTTTTTCTCTTGTACATTGTTATTTTCAGCAACACTCTCCAAATCCATATCCATCTCGTAATCGGTCGTTATCAGCTTAACAATTGATTATTTTTGGTCAAACAAATGTTAGAAAATACTGAATAAATGCCCATTAATAACTTCTCAGACACCAAGATAATGTCTTTAAATTTCTTGTGTTTTCTGACCAATCAGCACCTCCGTTTTCTTATGGAATATTTGTTGCCACCCGGTTGCCACTTGTCTACTGACTGGCTTGACCATAGATTTGCCGAAGGGTCGCTATGGCAACTGGGTGGCAACAAATGTTACATAAGAAAACGGAGGTGCTGATTGGCTGAAGAGGTGCTCCGTGTATCTGCACTCGATTGCTCTGCATCAACTACCCGGATGTTCGTCGCAGAAAATAGAAATTTAATTTTGCGAACTGGATTTGAATTGTGAGAATTTAATGTTCAGTTCCAAACAAATAAATTCAATTTCAAATTACAATTCAGATTCAGTTTTTTAATGCAATTATTCAAGTTAAGCAATTCAAATTCAAATATGAATAATTCAGTTTCTGGTGGCACATATTTCAGCCCATAATCAAACCCCACAAATAATTGTTTGTGCAAGCAGCTAACAGCTCTAGTGGGCCTGATAATTATGACAAAATCAGGGGATGTAGTATAAAGATCAACAAAGTCCACAAGGAGGAGGTTTGGGTGGAAGATGGATCATAATGTCACATGTAAAACCAAGAGTCAACTGACTCATTTCAACTTCGTAGTTAATGATGTTAGTAAGTAACTGCAGACTAAGGTAGCTATGTCACCCACGAGGAACCTGGTCTCACAGGAATCCGTGAAATAGCCACGGATTCGCTTAATTCAAAATCCGTTGAATAGCCACGGAATAACTCAAATTTCTGTGAAACTGACACGGATTTCGCTACAATGCAAGTTAATGAGAGTCATATCCCATGGCTATTCCATGGATATTTTTTCCTATTGGTTTGTTCCAAGTCATGTGACTTTTAAGGTCCCGGCGGTCAGAACAAAAAACATGGCGGACAGTTCTCTCATTTTTTGTGAAAAAATCAATATTTTGACTTAGTTTCTGCATAAAAATGGATTTTGATCACATTTCTAGCAAGAAATATATGTTTTGTTTTCTAAATATTCACTCAGTGAATGTACATAATGACTTGGTATGTTGGAATAGCCACGGGATATGACTGTCATTAACTTGCATTGTAGCGAAATCCGTGTCAGTTTCACGGAAATTTGAGTGATTCCGTGGCTATTCCACGGATTCCTGTGAGACCATGTTGCCCACGAGGCTGCTCCTCCTGTACTGCTTGAAACCAAAAGTTAATGTTGACTCATTTGGAGTTAAATACGATAGTAGGACGCTAGTTACGTACTAACCTAGGTATGTATAAAGTCAAAATGAGTCAACGTCAGATATATAAGTAAAAACATGTACCCAACGAACTCAATTATTTTAACCTAAACCGTGATCTTTCACTAACCAAGTACTTTTGTCGCCTAAAACTTAACAAGTAGTTCCATTTCACAATGTTAACCGTGTTAACTTTTTCTGTTGTTTAATTATGAGGACGTGTCAGTAGATCGTTGCATTTTAGAAGCTGGTACTTCTGAGTTATGGACATTTTCGCTTGACAGATGACTTACAGCCCCTGAAAACACAGTTTCAAGTCTTTCTCTACAACATTAAACAATCATGAGAAAGAAAAAGCCTTCCTAGCTGTGATTTATTAAACATTTAACATTAACAATTCAAGCTAGTCTGCTTCATCAGGACTATGTGGGTTTGCCAATATAAACCGAAAATAACTTTTGACTCTGATTGGTGCTATGAAATAAGTGACATCTTCTTTTTCCAACTGAAACCAGCAATGAAGACATAACAATGAATCAGTTAATACAATCAATTCAGCATTATAACTACCAGCGTTAATTACATATCTTCCATGGTGTCAAACTTTTAGGAACAACTCATATTTTTCACCTGTCCGCCTTCTGCTATTTCTGAGCTCTAAGTGATGGCAGACACTAATTACACAGACACAGGATAGCTGTCTCCAGGGGCTATTAATCTGGGGTGAGGCTCGGAGTAGAAATCTAATTTGGACGTAAGAAGACAGAGAGCAGATGATTGGTGCTCTCAGGCACCTCCCACAGAGATTAGGAGAGCTTCATTATTGTAAAGCACAGGTTCAGCTGTTGGAAAGTGAACTGTAGCAGTGCATATACTGTAAATGCACATTAAAATTCCAATTAACTTAACATTAATGCCACCCTGTGTATAATAGCAGGAATACGCTCTTACAGTATGTTCAGTGTAAGTACCCTGAACATGACAGCTGGGGTGTTTTTATTGTGCTTATAATGTGTACAGAGACTAGTAGCACAGAGATATGACTGCAGTATTGGTTTTGTGTTACAGAATGAACTTTTTGCTATCTTTCCAGTATTAGTACAGTCTGTGCTGCTGAAAAGTTGTCTTCATTAACTTGAGTTTGTACTGCAAGTAAATGAAGAGAGTAACAGTTCACAAATTTAAGAAAAAAAAGCTCTTTTTGCTGAGGAAGTGTGAGCACTGTAATTATCTTTCTATTCATTAATTAAAGCTGTTCTATGCAAGAAATGCAGCCAGCTTCTAAAGCTTAATCGCCAAGTGAAACTCCAAAATAATGATAATAAAATGCTGGCATTAGTTTTGATCATTAGTGGAGAATCTTATTGACATTCAGAGACATCGACATTCTTATTCTTCTTATTTTAAGCTTGATTTGGATGGAAACAAAGGTTCTTTAAAACGCTGTGGGCATCTGTCTACTTTTGAAATATTTTGCTGTCATAATTCATGGTTCTGCATACCAAGGTTATTATAACAAAAAAAAAAAAGTTAACAAAAACTAATGAAATAACGAAAACTAGAATTGAAAACACATTTTCGTTAACTGAAATACAAATAAAAACGAGAGTTTTTAAAAACACGATAACTAAGTGAAACTGTATTGTGTGGTTCCAAAACTAACTAAAACTAACTAAAATTATAGTCAAAATGTCCTTAGTTTTCGTCTTTGTCAACTTTTTTCATACGTAAACCTTTTTGGTTTAAATCTATTTCATCTATCTGGTTTTATGACTGAATAAACTTATTGGGGCTGAGATGGATCAGACAAAGGAAATAAAGGCAACATTTATTGTGACCTTATTGAATCTGGCACCCAACAAATACCCTATTACAAAAAAACTAAAACCTAATACTAAAACTAATAAAAACTAAACTAAAACTAAGCATTAAAAAAAAAAGAAAAACTAATTAAAACTAGCAAACTCACTCAAAAAACTAATTAAAACGAACTGAATTTGAAAACAAAATTTGACAACGAAATTAAAATTAAAACTAATGAAAATTCAAAGCTATTATAACCTTGCTGCATACTCATACTTTCAGCCATGATGTTCAAAGTTTTGACGATAGAGTACAAATTTAAGGAGCCAGCTCATGATTGAGGACTGCACAGAAAAATCATGAAAGCACTACCTGTCAATAGAGATGTATTAGATGCAACCTACAGAAAGTGATTGACGCAGACAGCGGATGAGTAAAATATAATACATGCATTTCATGAATTGTTTCTGTGGGCTGCTATTGGTCTGCACTTTGAGCAAAATAGGTCTTTAGCCTTGTAAGTAAAGGCACTGGTTCACTTTGTGAGCTGGGAGCTGAAAAGGTTGAGAGCCACTGAACTGTACTTGTTCTGGGCTCTGTGCCTCCATGGCAGCGCTCCATTTCCTGTCATAGATTTATGGAGAGTGTTTGCCAGTGGATATGAGCAGGGGCACATGTTTCCAAAAGAGCATCCAAAACAGAGTGCATCCGTAACCTCTGAGGAGCACAGTATAACACACACACACACACTCACACACCACAGGATGTAATGGAGAAAGGAAGGCATTGCTACACTGACAATATCTGAATTTATGATTTGCTTTTTTGTGTTTGAAACTAAATATTGCATCACTGAGAGGGGGAGACAGAGAAGAAAGAGGTGTCAAGGGGTGAAATAAAGGTACAAGCACACCTGCACTGCAAAAAAATATGTCTCTAAAAACAAGATATAAACACTAAGTCTGAGGGAAATGATCTTGCTGCATGGACAGATAATTTCACTTGACAATATTTCTTAAATTAAGATCATTAAATCTATAAATAAGCTTAAAGTGTTAAGTTGAATGCTTAAAATAAGAAATTAACTCTTAAAACAAGATACATTATCTAACACTTCTAAATCTAAAGTTTTTTTTTTTTAATCTTGGTAAGAAACAAATCATATGCAGTGCACTCTGCTCGGGCCAGTTCATCGCTGCTTGCAGCTTTAATTTATCTTGTTTTAAGAGTTAATTTCTTATTTCGTTTCGTTTTGTTTCGTATCTGTTTATTTCGGTCAATACATGCCATTAAAACAGAAGTAACAAACCAGAAAAAAAAACATTGATCAAAGTAAACAATAAGTAAACAGAGAAAGAAAATGTATAATAGACATTTGGACCGAAAAGGCTGAAGCATAGCTTATTACGCCTACCCTGTTATAACTCAAGTTCATTTCAAATTTAGAAATGTACAACCTGTTATTTATCAATAAAGAATAAGCATTATTGCAAGTGTTCAACATGCTTATTTCTAGATTTAATAATCTTAATTTAAGAAATCTTGTCAAGTGAAATTATCTGTCCATGCAGCAAGATCATTTCCCTCAGATTTAGTGTTTTTATCTTGTTTTTAGACTCACCTTTTTGCAGTGTGTGGCAGTCAGCTGCACCTCAGCCTCAGACAGGCTGACAGCTGTGATTCAATGTGTCCTCCTACTGAAAAGAATAAAAAGCCTTTCAACCCAACCGTGCTCCACTTTCCTGGCTGAGCAGCACCTTAAACACTCTGCTGGTCACATAAATGTATCTGATCAAACTAGTCACCTTCACTGATGACTGCAACAGAAAGAACAACTCTCAGATCTCAACACTCTTCATTCCTGTTACCTGTTTATTTGTGCATTTATTAAGGCGACAGATAAAACCTGTCAAGCCTGTATTATGAAAAAAAAATGTTTTTCCTGATGACAATTGTACTGAGGAATCTGACAGAGCATTTCACTGATTTTATGATCATTTTTGTCTTAAGTTGAGTGATCGGGCCCCTCAAAAGGCAAAGTAGAATCTAAATACTTGCGAGCTGATTAACAAGGTAGGAAAGTAGAAAATAAAACATATTGCTACGCCAATTTAGGTTTCTTTTGCCTAAAAATGAATAAATAAATGTAACTTTCTTGTGTATTATTGTGAATTTTACTTCTTAACATTAAAAAGTTTAAAAAAAAATAATTATAAAAATGAGAAAGGAAAGAATCAGACTTTGGTTACACTTCTCACAGCCTGTGAAATGTAGAGATCTGTGTCAATGGCAGCTAAAATGACACCAACCAAAGATCAAATTACAGACTGGCACAGACCTGAACTGGAAACCGAACTTTTAGAAAATGACTGTTAACATGAAATGTAAAGAAAAGAGTATTTTTAAAGGGTAACAGATAGTATAAGGTCTTCATATATCTAAGACAGACATGGCAGGACTAGAGGTGACTTTACTACAACCCTGATTCTAAAAACGTTGGGATGCTGTGTGAGAATGCATCACTTTCATAATTCAGAATATATACATTAACCCTCTGAACCCACTGTGGACATTTTCAGCCATATTTGTCATTTTCCACTTTTGTTTTGGCAATAATTTTGGTTGTGATACTGCAAATGCCATGATTTTTGGAAGAAGGTTTATTTTCTTGATATATTTTGATATTCAAATTTCACTTTTTCTAATGGGTAGATAATACACTGTGTACACATTTACTACCCTTTCAGACCCTTCGGGCTGAAAATTTCCACCTCTGAAAAAATGCTATAAAAACTTTACAGATGAATATTGTTTCTATTTTTTTCTGCACTCTTGAACAACTTCCACCCTGCTCAAAATTACCAAACATTCAAATATTTTGAGGATGTTAACCCTTAAAATGCCAGTTTGATTGCATGATGTCACTGTTTCAAAGAAAAAAAAAAAAAATGATATTGTAAAATAATATTTTCGATATAATAAATACTTTTTGGCTGGGGCAGGGCTGTGATAAAAACCAATGGCCCAGCCAAAAACAGATAACCAATAAGAACCAATAACTTAAAAAATTGTGATTTGCCTTTGTTTGGTAGTTTTGAGCAGGGAGGGAATTGTTTAAGAGGTTTATGCAGAAAAAAGTGGAAAAAATATTAATTTGTAAAGCTTTTAATCAGGTTTTTTTGGAAGTAGACATTTTCAGCATGAAGGATCTGAAAGGGGAGTAAATTTGAGTGGGCCTAGAGGGTTAAATAAGCAAACATTAATATTAATGTCTTTTCACAGTTTTCATTTGAAATATGTCAAATAGGAGAAGCAGATTGTCCTGACGCTTCAGACAATGTCCCAATATTTGGGAATCAGGGTTGCATACAAAATGTTGTGCCAACAGATGTTCTGCCCGGCGAGGATGTCCAATTGAGAGGCCACAATAAGCCACAATGTATTCCCGGTTTTAAGCATTTAATCACCTTTTTTTATAAAGCAGTTGTACCAAAGGGGATGTTCTTTACTGGGATTATATGTACAGCATTGATCCTGCAGGACTCTGTGCTTTCAGCAGCCTCAAAGTGCACACAACAAAGAGCAGTCCTCGGGGGGCAATACTGCATTTGCACGTTGTTTACCAGCACATGTGTTGTGTGGGAAATGCTGTGCATATATTATGATAAAAACCTGGAGAAAGCAAGGGATGTGACTTCATCTCTCCCTGGTGACCCATAAAGCCTGCAAGACGAGCTTTATGGCATTTATCTGCACGAATGCAATGCGTCTTAGACCAATCACATTGACAGATTTCATGCTTCGGCTAATTACCAACAAAGTTCCTGTGATGTTAGAGCAGTCATGGGGATCCCTTGTTTCAGTTATTTACCAGAACTGCCGGGTATTAATACGCTTTTAAAAGAACATTTTATGACCATAACACCCAAAACAGACATCTTAGAGCAAAAAAACCAAGATAAAACGATGTGGTTCTCAAAAGAATAGTCACAATAATGGAAACTCTCATCACAGTAAGATTTTTTTTTAAAACTGCACTGTTCTGTGGGATTTAACAGAAAAACATTGGATGTTTTATGGCAGTGAACTGACAATCTATATTGGATAACCTATGATGGAAGTATGCAAGGATGGGAAGGCTTTAGACCTGTTTGAAATGTAAATATATTTGACAGACTGTACAGTTTTATCAAGGCGGTGGGTGATGAGCAAATGTGTGAAGGGACAGCTTTAATGGCTTAAAAATGAAACGATTTTATCTTTTCTTTCTTTCAGTGTGAATACCTTTTTTCCCCTGTTCTGATCAGCACTTAAAGAGAGCACATATAGCCGACTAAAAGTGACTTTAATTAAAGACTAAAAGCTGTCACCGAACAGACACTTATACATTTGTACAGAAGAAACATCACAAGCTTACTTTTTATTCTCCGGCTGACCTACAAAACCATATTTTGTATTAAAAATGATTTGAAACATGAACTGAATTCCTGTCCTTAATCTTGACCTCATGTGCAAAACCCAACACGTTAAACAGAGATGACACTGA
Source organism: Centropristis striata (assembly GCF_030273125.1). Classification (NCBI taxonomy): domain Eukaryota; kingdom Metazoa; phylum Chordata; class Actinopteri; order Perciformes; family Serranidae; genus Centropristis; species Centropristis striata. The sequence goes on along the minus strand of NC_081536.1, from coordinate 27,810,034 downwards.
CCTTTCATGATGGATTATTGCCTCTGTTGGCTTCATCAGAATGAAATAAAGTATTGCTTGATGTAAAAATAAAACTTGAAACTTGAACAAAGCATTTGTTTTTTTCTACTTCAGCAACTTGCGTCACTGCACTTTGTTTGATTAGACGATACTAAGAATAAAACCTTTCAGGGCTATTGTCAGCTTTTCTAAAAATAAAAAGAAAGTGTCAAAAATTCCTTGTATCTCCACTTGATTACAACATTTATTTGTGATATTTAAAGGGGGCAGAGTGGATTCAGTGTCTTGCTCTTGGACAGTTGGGATGTTGAAAAATGAACAGTACATTTAACCCGTAAGAACCCATGGTGACACGTGTAAAAAAGCCTTTAAACGTTCTATAATCTCCCATATACAGCTTTATGCTTCACCTTAACTCATTAAATCCCTAAGAAAGACTGTGTGACTGTGACAAGAAGTGACTTCTCCAAAATGTGGCTGTGACTGAAAACAGAAATGTGAAAAAGTAGATAATTTAAAAAAAGTTTATTTTTTGTAAGTTTAAACCCATTTAACAATTCTTATCCGTTAATGTCCTCTACTGCATTTAACCTGTTTTGACCATATTTCCTGAACAAATTAATATAAAACGAGTACCAAAAATATCGCTGCAGGACTGGAATTTCATCATTTTAGGCCACTTGGCCTTTTGTGTTGTCAGTTTTTGAGGGCTCAAAGGCCAAAAGCCAGGGCACCAAGGCCATAAAATAAAACGATGATTTTAAGTCCACGTTCATATTGAAACTAGTTTTAAGGACTAGTAATGAGGCTTCTGAGGAAGGTTGGAGTCTCGGTTGAATCTGTCAAGCAGGTAAAGAAACATCTCCTTGTAAAGTAAAATGCATCAATCTCATGCTCTTTGAGAGCTAAATGCGAGCAGTATTATAGAATCTTTGTTATACTGTCATTTTTAATGACAAATTGCTAAATTCCTGACCTGGATGTGATGTAAACTCCACATCGGGCTTTTAACCTAAAAATCGAAAACCTGATGTGACGTATTTGTCACAAGAACAAAAATGGTAATAGGCCCCTCAATTATTTTGCTGTTTAAATTATTACATAAATACATGCTCTGCTGTTCAATTAAAGTACATTTGACTAAATGTAATCACAAAATAATCCTATCCTATCCTGTCACAACAAACAAAAAAAACAACATAAAATCAGATTTTGAAAATTATGTTTTTCTTTTTACTTTCACCACAATCAATAAGGAGTTTTAAATGTTACAAATGTGGAAAAAGGTTGCAAATACAACACATAAACGGTAAAATAAGAATAACATCTAGTTATATATTTTAATACTAAATATGTTTGAACTAATCTCTGGTTTTACTTGGCCTATCATCATCAAACAAAAACTGGCATAGAGCTTCAAACCAGAACTTTAGATGGAAGTTGACGGTTTTACATTGTAACATCATGAAAAAGTAATGCGCCGGCACTTTTGTGGACTCCAGAGGGTTAAGTACAGTACTTGAGTAAATGTACTTAGTTACATTTCACCACTGGAAATACTTAGCAACAAGAACAACAACTCACAAATAATTCATTGGCTGAGATAAACCATGATAAGTTGAGCCAAAGAAACATATATAGTCACTGTTTTACTGTTATCCTGTAATAAGTCTCTCCCAGAACTCGCTCCATCAAAGATTAGACCAACTTTTTGAAGATAACGACAATTTTGTCTGACAGCAGTGATAGGAATGAATCTCAGACACTCTTGAAGATTTTTTCAGCCGAGCATCCGCTAAAAGACAGCTTTCCCCCGAAAGACACATGAGTCACCTCTTTGATGTATAAATGTGCAAAAGTATAATTAAATCTGTGTTATTATTAAATCAAATGAGATTAGATTCAAAATGTGCGAGTGCGATTTTTGAGAAAGGGTCCCTGAAAATGAATTAATGAAAAGATGGAGAGAAAATAAGGAGCAAGAGACAGAATGCTGATTCACTGCTCCGTATTCATTTATTTTACAGGGTTTTTTTTATAATGAACTGCCATTCTTATCTGGAGCAGGGCACACGATAACATCATGTCCAAAAACTGAGACATAATTCTTCACCCAAACTTTAAAATTCATGCTGATCTGCTGAAAGCTGCTGCTGCTGCAAAAACATGAAAACCTAAAGTGGAAACATTTTCTCTCTGACAGTTGTTCCAGCTGATAATAAACTGCTGCTGATATTAAATGTCACACTTTGCTCTTAATAAGTGTCTAATAATACCAGGCAATAATTATCATTAAGGACAGAATAACTGAAATTAATGCATCATCAGTCAAATTAAAAACAACATTTGTTACTTACTCCAACCTGTTCTGGACACTTTAACAGCACCTGGTAGCTAGACACATCACCTTATGATGCTTCACTGTGATCGCAGTTTAAAACATGGAATTAACATGAATTCAAACAACTGTGAAAATATCACAGTTTGGGTTAAAATTTCCTGTGTAAATTGAGTTTCAGTGACTGGAGTCACAAGAACTATCTCCTACTGAACACCTCAAAGACTAAGGAAATGATCATAGATTTCTACAGGTTCAAGCCCCCTCTTCAGCCTGTAAATACCTGTGGGGTGGACATGGAGGTGGTGCCAAGTTATAAGTATCTATGTCAGGGGTCTGCAACCATTACTAACAGAAGAGCCATTGTTGGCCAAAAAAGGGAAAAAAAATGTTGGAATGGAGCCGCAGACCTTATTTTGAGCCTTATGATGAAGAACACAGCCTACCAGGTCTAAATGAGCCCACTAACACTACTGATAGGTCTTAATGAGTGTGAGGGACCGAGTCAGTCAGCAATGAGGACAACAGGTAGTATTTTCAAAAAGAAGGGGTTTCGATTTACTCAAAGCATAAAACAACCAAATTTTCAAACAAAAGTAATGAAGAACTGGGCCCATGAAAGAGATCAAACTAACAAAACTGTATAATGGGGGGCGTCCCAGTGGCTTACACTGGTAGAGCGCGTACCATTAAGGCCGTGTCCTTGCCTGGGGTCGGTTTTTTCACCTTTTAAGGCAACTCATGACCAACACATTGATATATAATTTTCATATTTTTTTCATTATTATTGGTCAGTTTTAGTCAAATACACAGGTGCTATAAAAATTTATAAAACACGTAAAATTAAATTTACATTAATCCATAAAGGATGCAGAGGGGCACATATGCTGAAATTTTCAAGCAATTCTATGAAAGTTAACCTTTATTAATCATATGTTGAAAATGATTTGGGGTCAAAAAGGAGCCCAAGAGTACAGGAGGGTTAAGAAGGGTGTCAGTGAGGACTGACTCCCTTTTGGAGCCAGCCTCAAGTTGTCGAATTGTTTTTTTTCACTACTGCATTCGCTTCACTATTCATCCTGAGCAGTTGCCACTTAGTCTGATACAGATGAAAAAGAGTGCGTTGTGTGGTGGACACTGGGGCCATGACAAAATGTCGGTATTTTACAACTTGGGAATGACAACAACTTGGATCCTCTGGTGTCCAAATGCTTCTCTATAGTGTTTTTTTTTTAGTTTCTATGCTTTTTGCTTAGTTTTTTCTGTATCTCCACAAGCAGGACCTTATAACAGACTTTTTCTGCCTTTTAAATTTTCACACACAAACAGCATCATGGCCGGCAGTCACTCGAAGCGAGTGGGATTGTCGTGTCTTTTTATGGAGGACACTTGCATGCATGTCTTTGTTTTACATGGGGAGACAGGCGCCTGGACAGCTACCACACGGCCCCTGACAGATCTGGGTCAGGATCCAGCAGCATGTAGTCCACAATGACTAGAGGGCCTATTTCTACATCTGCTGTTGTGATGTTCTGCGAAAAGTCGGTCTCTGTCCTCTCCTTGTCCCACCCCTTGTCCCACCGCTGAGGTCTCAGTTGGACTGGTTGTGTTACTCCCGACCCCCGACCTTATCACTTCTGGTGACTCTACTGGGACTGTAGCTCCAGATGGTGTCACTCTCGGGACCTCAAGAACATACAACCTTTTCAACCACAATAAGGTGACAGTCCAAGGACAAGACACACACACGCACACACACGCACGCACACACACGCACACACACACACACACACACACACACACGCACACACACACACACACACACATTCTTGTACTCCTATCTTTGTGAGGGCCCTCATTGTAATAGTGAATTCCCTGCTAAGGTTATAATAGTTTTGGATTTTTCATTAGTTTTAGTTTTAATTTTGTTGTGAATTTTTGTTTTCAAATTCAGTTAGTTTTAATGAGTTTTTAAAGTGAGTTTGCTAGTTTTAGTTTAGTATTTATTTATTTTAAATGCTTTAGTTTTAGTTTAGTTTTTATTATTTTTATTTTTTTGTAATGGGGAATTTGTTGGGTGGGAGATTAAAAGAGGTCACAGTAAATTTTGCCTTTATTTTCTTTGCCTTATTCATCATTATGTATGAAAAAAGTTGACAAAGACGAAAATGAAGGATATTTTCACTATAATTTTACTTAGTTTTGTAACCACACAATACAGTTTCAGTTAATTATCATTATCATGTAACCTTAACCCTTAAAACAAAGTCTGAAATCTCAAAAAAGCCTTAAATGAAGTGAGGACCGGCCGAAATGTCCTCACTTTGTAAAAATGTCCTCACTCTGTTGGTTAAAAACGTGTTTCGGTCCTCACTATGTAGGAAGAACAAGAACACACACACACACACACACACACACACACACACACACACACACACACACACACACTGCAAAAATGTGCGTCTAAAAACAAGATAAAAACACTAAATCTGAGGGAAATGATCTTGCTGCATGGACAGATAATTTCACTTGACAAGATTTCTTAAATTAAGATTATTAAATCTAGAAATAAGCATGTTGAACACTTAAAATAAGAAATTAACTCTTAAAAGTCTCCTCACTGTCCATGTTTAAAACTCATCTTAAAACCTATTTTTATTCCTTGGCATTTAACCACGCATGAGACTCTTGTGGCTCTTGTGTTTTATGGTTTGCTTTTATTTATTGTTTTTTAAATAGTTTTTTGAAAAGCAATGAAACTATTTTGTTTTAGTGTTTATTCCTGTTTTATTTATTTTATTGTCTCTTGTTCTGTTTGTTTATGTACAGCACTTTGTTGCAACTGTGGTTGTTTTAAAGTGCTTTACAAATAAAGTTGAGTTGAGTTGAGTAAAACAAGATAAATTAAAACTGCAAGCAGTGATGAACTGGCCCGAGCAGAGTGCATTGCAAATTTTTTGTTTCTTACCAAGATAAAAAAAACTTTAGATTTAGAAGTGATAGATAATTTATCTTGTTTTAACAGTTAATTTCTTATTTTAAGCGTTCAACGTGCTTATTTCTAGATTTAACAATCTTAATTTAAGAAATCTTGTCAAGTGAAATTATCTGTCCATGCAGCAAGATCATTTCCCTCAGATTTAGTGTTTTTAATCTTGTTTTTAGACACACCTTTTTTGCAGTGCACACAGGGAGCCGCAGGAACGAGAAGAAATGGGTCAATTCTGACTCATGCACACCTTTGGAGCTACAGGTTTTTTGTGCAGAATATTTCAATATTTCAAACCAGCGGCTCTGTGCATGCTGGGCGGTCTCTCACGCCACCTGATGTCTTGCTGAAAGACATGTGAACAGGGGAGGACACAGTGGAAAATGTAATAGATGGAAATAACATACAGCATCATGCCCTGCAGCAGTTGCACTAAAAGTGCAGTTCAGCTGTGACACAATGCTGCATTGATTTGTGTTTTTATTGATCAAGTGCATTTGTTATTGATGGCCGTGTTGACGCAATTTGTTGTTTGACTCATTTACTTTGCCGCCCAGGGCAGCATTTACATGAGCGGCCGCTATTGATTCAGCCTTCCCACATTCATGTTCAGAAATATCATAAAGAGTGAATTGTGCTTTCTTCAAAGCACAGCGGACAGCAGGGGCGAAGCTGAAACTCCAGGAGAACTTCACACCTACTGTACTCTTACACAAAAGAAGAAGGAGTAGATTCTGTGTTTGTTTGTTTTGGGGTTTTTTTTTACATTTTATTCTCTGGCAGAAGTTTGACTACAAAGTGAGAAGTTTGTCAGAAAGTGTGAAGTGTTGCGAGTCTGGTGAGATGGAGGGAGGAGGGAGAGACAGAAAGAATAAGAGAGGGAAGAGAAAGAGTGGGAGGTTGAGAAAGAACAGTGAAAGCAGGGACGGGAGGAGAGAGGAGAAGGGTGAACTGTGAAAGAAAGGGGGAGAAAAGGGTAACAGGAGGGGAGGAGGAACAGAGAAGAATGGTAGAAAGATGAAGAGAAATGTGGTGGATGGGCTGTCAGAGTCATTCAACACTGAATCATTGGCTTTTAGTGTTATTAGGATGACGTGAGGCAACTAGCCATGTTAATATGATGAGTCAAAGACATGTTGATTATGATGAGTCAGTGTGTGAGGAGGCCACATAAAAATAGCGGTGACTTCATCTGGACCGGCCATCACGCTGATTATGTCTTTATGCTTGTGGCAGTTAGCAGGAAGAGGCGTTTAATCTTTCATTTATGGAAGGTAGAGGCAAAGCTCCACCGTCTGCTCTCTGCCACTCACTCACTCACTGGATCGCACCTGACAAGGCTGAGCTGCAGGCACTAATCAGTTTATAGGCTGAGACAACACAACATGAGCTAAAATGACTTTATACTTCCACTTCACTACATTTTGAGGCACATGTTGCACTTCTCACTCCACTACATTTACCTGACAGCTTTAGTTCCTTTTCAGGTTGAGATTTAACTCTATGGAGTCTTGGGCTATTTTGTCCATTTTTGAATCATTTTCATCCTACCTGTATACACCACTTAAATAAATGCCATATTAGTATTTTTTTTTTTCAGCACAACCTCACTTATATGACCTAATAATTTTTTATTTTTTTTATTTTTTATTCTGACTTACTGGATCAACATTTTGAACCAAAGAGAAACAAATGAAAACCAACATAAATGTGATCTTGTGGTTTTTATTCTAGTATGACTGTATTTTATTTGTGTCTTGTGTGTTTTGCGTTACAATTTTGTGTCTTCTGTTGTGTCATTTTCAGTTATTTTGTGTCTTGTTTGGTCATTTTGTGTCTTTTTTAGTCATTTTGTGTCTTCTTTTGTGTTTTTTTGGTTATTCTGTCTCCTCATTTCTTTCTTTTTTGGTAATTTTGTGTCTTTTTTGTGTATTTTTTTAGTAATTTTGTGTCTTTTGTTGTGTCTTTCTTAGTTATTTTGTGTCTTTTTTGGTCATTTTGTGTCTTCTGTGGTTTTTTTTGGTCATTTTGTGTCTTTTTGTGTCTTTTTTTAGTCATTTTGTGTCCTATTTTTTGGTAATTTTGTGTCTTTTTGTGTCTTTTTTTTGCTCATTTTGTGTCCTTTTTAGTCCTTTGTCCAACATAAAATGTGATTTTGAATCTTTTTCTTAACTTTCAAAACACTATCATGCTCAATAAATTTTAAATGTTGCAAATGTGAACAAAGTTTGCAAATATAACATATAAGAGGGTTCCATCCAGTTCTATAATTTTATACTAAATCTATTTGAGCTTGTCTCCAGTTTTACTTGGTATATCATCATCAAACTGAAACTGGCCTCATGGAGTTTACAGCCAGAACTTTAGAGGTAAATTTACAGTAGGGCTCCACGCTGCTTTGTTTTCTAGTCTGGATGTGATGAAGAAGTCAGGATTTGGTGCTTTTGGTGACTCCAGACAGATAACATATAAAACATGATCAATTTAAATTAAGCCTCATAACAGTATATTAAGTAGTTAAAATAAGCCCTATTTTACCAAATTAAAATGCTGCTTACATAAATGCATTAGTGCAAATAAACTTGTAATATATTTAGAATATATAAACAATCTGAATGGGTCCATTCTGCATAATGAGTACTTTTAATTTTGATACTTTAAGCAAATTTTGATGCTGATGCTTTTGTGCTTTTACTAAAGTAAGTTTTGAATGCAGGACTTTTACTTGTAGTGGAGTAATTCTGCAGTGTGGGATTAGTACTTTTACTACTTTTTCCACCACTATACATGACCCTGTGTGTTGCCTTCAAATATGCAAAAGAAGTTTGCAACACTATCTTCTTTATAACAAACTTCCCTGTGCATTTTGAAGATTCTCATGAGAAAAGCTAGATGGAAACACCACAATTCAGTGAAACTTTTGAAAATGCGCATAAAAGTTTTTACGTTGGCTTGAGGTGTTTTAAAAAAAAAAAAAAAAAAGTTAATGCACTTAACAGGAGAGGAAACTATTTTTCTGGATAATAAATAATACATTTTAACAACTTGGTGTTTCCATCAAGTTTTTCTCATGAGAATCTTGTTGAATCTTGGAAATGTGACTATTGACAATCAACTGTTGGTTGTTCCTTCGTATGCTTGTTGTGGTTCATGACTTGAGCTGGCCCTTCAGTCATGTGATATCAGTGGTTGCGTCTGGTAGGAGATTGTAACCCCGGTCTTGATGGCCTCAGAGCACCCTTATTCTTCATCACACTCCTGCTTGATGACCTGTGACCAGTTTAGGTTAGGTGTTTGTTGATTTCCTTAATCAAATCAATTCCTTTACGTCAAACTGATATTATCTAGCGATCTGATAATAACCCCCCACTGGCGAAGCAGTGCTCCCAACTTTGTTGCTAAATTCAGCAACTTTTTAGAGAGAGAAAGCGACTGGAGACAAATCCAGGGACTCCTTCTTACTCTTCTTAACGAGCCGCTAACGAGCCGGAGGCCGGCTAGTTAAGAAGAGCCGCTGTTAGCGGCAGTTAGCAGTACAGTGTGTATGTGCTGCTGCTACAGGAGGTGTTCAGTTAGCGATCATCAAATGCTACGCTGCCCCCGTGTGGAAGGCACCATTAATACAACTTTTTTTTCTTCCAGATATGATGAACTATTCGATTTTTGATGATTTAATGACTATTTGAATATTCGAAAATCGATGCCCTCCCTAGTTGTCTGTATGTTGTATGGTTGCAGTTTTTTTGTTAGTTTGTCCTGTAAATTGTTGCTATTTATTTTAAGTTAAATATTTTATTAACTACCTCAGACATTGTGATTTCCTTTATTTGTTAAAGAAAAATGCTGCTGTGTTATTGTTTTTCAACGTAATAAGATTCAAACATTGAAGGTGTATGCTAGTTATAAAAAAATCGGTATCGGCCAAAATCGGAATCGGCAGGTCAGGCTTTTTAAAAATCGGTGATCGGCCAGAAAATTGCAATCGTTGCACCCCTAGTGTTTGTCTTTCTTCGCTCCTTTAGGACCAGATTTACAGCCTCCAAACACTTGAGTGGAGTCTTTTTTTTTTCCGTGTTTAGACGAGCGTTTTCAGGAGGAAATCTGCGTGCATACAGTGATGCAAAAGTGTGTGAATTGGATTGGGTATGCATGCCAGGCAGCATCACTTAAAGCCATAAGAGCATCTTTGGGCATGTGGAAGTTTTCACACCACGTGTTTTCATCAGCTACTCCTTCCACAAAGTTCTCCACCATCCACTAGATCTCCCAGGTCTCGTCCAAAGCCGTCTGGCTCGCCTCCCACCAATTGGTGCATCCTAAATGTGATAGAGGTAATTACAGATCCTTCTCTGTTCACTAATACTATCTGTACATATCCTGTACATTTGGTGGAAAGACTCCAGTAAGTTTATTAGAGCTGCCAGAGCAGCTTGAAGGTCCCACGCATGAAAATAATCCTGTGTAGACGGACACGCTACATTGGAGCGTATTCGAGTTTTCCACTCTGGAGGCTGGTTTCA